>NC_072733.1:12354538-12654538 GCF_026930045.1 Uloborus diversus | reverse complement strand
AATTCTAATTTCAAACGGAAGAAAAATCGCTTCTTCACACGCAAATACTAAACACGGAGGGCTAAGATGATGGCAAGAAATTATTTGCTCTTGAAGAGAGAAGTTTGCATAGGGGAAAGGAAACATGTTATCACAAGCTCTGAGCTATAAATTTGAAAACTGCATCGTCATTCCTTGAACCATTAATTCCAAAATACTTTAATGGAAATTAATGACCATGCCTAGACAGTTCTTATTCAGTTCTTTCCTAAATAAAAGCTGACACGGTCTTAACGATCAAATATTCTTTATGTCTTCACAAAAAAGACCGACTAGTAGGACCGTGAAAGCCATTATGAACACAGATAAATCCAGAGGGCTGAGAAAGAGGCTATTACTGACAACTGCCGTCCGTCATCTTTGGATAGCTTCCAGCTTTGCCAGAATTCCATCAGACCGTATTTGACGCCAGAGTTGGAGAATTGAAAATGATTTTTCGTTGCGATGGAAACAAGTATTTTAAAGAGGTCCTACATTAATTTTTGAATAATCATTCGTGTTTTCCGCAGCAGCATTCAGAATACGGATGAAATATGGTTTTTTAAAGGTATAGGAAGAGTTTTTTCTAAATTTTATATTTATGGATTATATTTTTCAAGGGATAAGTTTAATCAAAAATTAATTAAAAATAAAATCAAGCATGACGGTCTTCACTAAATTTTCGGAAGTAAAAAGTCACGAAAATAATTATGTTAAAAAGAAAGTACACTGCTTTTAAATTTTATTTCGTCTCTTCTACAGTAGCTTTCTGAATCAGAGTGAAATTGGCAATTTTAAAGGAAAAGAGGAACATATTGAAGTTTTTACATTTAAGGTATTGAGAAGCAAAGGGACGTAAGTGGACATTTTCAAGTTATGAGTAAAACGACTATAAAGATTACGTCCTAGGCAGGCTTTGATTGAATTTTTTTCCCTAAATCATGCTGTGCAGCAGCATCTACCAGGCCTACTAGTACTATCTCTTGCCCCAAGACAGAGGAGGGGTTCACCTACCATTTGTACTGGTTATCTCCAAATTTTTAATTTTACCACTTGCATCCCTTTGCTTCACACTACCTTATTTGTAGATTTTATAAATTTTCCTAAATTTGAAGTGGATAAATTAATTCAGAGATAGTTAGGAAACAGGTACGAATTACGTTTTCGAATTAGTTTTTGGAAGTTAAAGGTCGTAAGTTATATTGTTAGGTAGCACTCTTTTATGATTTCGGAAAGTTCTGAAATATATCCCCAACCAACATTTTTCCTATTTCATTTACAATGTTTTTAAAATTTTTACAGGTAAGATTCTATTTAAAAAACGTATGAAGAGAGATTTTGTGTTTTAACATCTCCTTCTATATTAAAATTTTTGGTACGTTTAAGTTTGTTTTGTCTCGTTATTCTTTCTTTTGTTTTTAAAATTTTATTAGAGTGCTTTTGTTTATGTATTTACTTGGGTAATCATTGCTTTTTTGTCTTATTTAAATTTCTAGTAAGCTACGTTTTAGTTTTTCATTGCTATTACAGGACAGTTCCACGGGTAACTGAATACTAACTGACATTCTTGCAGCAAACAGTACGTATTTTGTAATATTCAACGCAAAATTTACATTGAAAAACGCAATCCTTTTCCTGTAGAATATTGTAGTTTTTAGGCTGAACTCGATAGTATATTTAAGTTCTCAAAATAAAATTGAACGATTAAAAACAAATTGTTAAAAGCAAGGTAACTGACTGACATACTTCTTTTTAAAATGTCAGCTAGTTACCATATTTTTAATAAATATTTTTAAAAAATCATCCAAAATGTATTTCGAAAATTCAATTCCACCATTAAAATCAGCTTAAAAAATACAATATTCCAGGGAAAATCGTTTGGGCAACATATATTTTGCGTTGAATGTTATAAAATACGTATTGTTTTGCTTCAAAGATGTCAGTCAGTTACCCTTCGAAGTGCCATACAATTTTTACGATGTTTTTGCTTTTAATTTAATATTCTCACATTTTTAATTTATAGTAACTTTATTTCTTTTTTTATCGATTTCATTTGGTATCTTTTTATGTCATCTCATTTCAACAAAAATTTATAGGTAAGGAACAAGGAGGATGTTTATCCCATATTTTGATTTTTAATTTTTATAATACTTTTGTTATTGTCCTCTAACAATTTCAGAAATGAATTTGGCTTGTAAGCATGTTATCAACATGATACCACTGTTTGGATATAGTTGTTCACCAAAAAAATATTAACTTGTTTTGAAAACCCTTTTCAAATGTGACAACCTACCCTTACCAAGTGTTCCTCGTCACATACAATTTTAGTAGGTAAAAGACTTGAAAATATTGCTTAGATTTTGTTTTAAAAATACAATTTACAGCAAGAGTTGTTAACATATCTTCAGGAGACGTTTGGCCTTGCCCACCCAGTTTTTTTTTTTTTTTTTTTTTACTATGTTATCGGAAAAAAACCCGTCCTACTTAGCTTTTCGTCGCCTACATATTGATGCGGGATGGGAACCTGTTGATCTAGTGCATAAATATTAAAGTAGAAAACTACAGAGCTACTAAAGTCTCGCCCTCTAAAGCAAAAAAATATTAGGTTCAGTTAGCACAATAGAAAACATTAGGACAAGCAACCCCAATCCTATTGTGACAAGCATCCCAAATCGGCCGTTTTCATAGCGTGAGTTGTGTTAAGGTAAACAAAATCTAAAGTTGTACACTCACTGTAAAAAAATTCAGAAACATTACTGACTATTTCCGTGTCACCTTTCGGGATTTCAATGGTTTTTATCCCCTTCCTGGAAATATCAAGTATCATTCACAAAAAGTTTCCTGAATTGCTACAAATTGCATAAATGCAGACTTCTCTCAGTTGTAAAAAATATTTTCGCTCCCAGTTTAAAGATTAATTAAGAGTATTTATAAGGTGTATCGGCTTCAGTTCGTTTACGGCTCGTTCATGCTGCTTAAACTCCCAAAGGGAGCGAATAAGTATGGACTTCGTAGCTTTGCCAGACTTGCAAGTGAGATGCTTGATACTTACTTGCAATTCTAGCTTAGCTTTGGCCATGCTTGCAGTACTGCTTTTGGCACTGTCTTGATAAATCAGGAAGGTGCCAAGCTGTAATATTATCCCTACCAGAGATGACTTTTAACTTCCAGTGACACGAAGGCTTTAAACGGGAAGATTTCTGGATTTTTTAGGAATGTTACTGAGTTTTAGCGGACAATTTTCCTGGTTTTTGCGAGATATGTTACTGGCAGAAAGTGGGCACATCAGCTGCCTATTATTTTCCAGGAACGTTTCTGAATCGTTTTTACAGTGCTGTAAAAAAATTCCGAAACGTAACTGGTTATTTCCATGGAATGTTTCGGGATTTCAGAGGTTTTCACCTATTTCCCCGCAAAATCAAGTATCTTCGCAAAAAAGTTTCCTGAATTGCTAAAAGGTGCACGAATGCAGACTTTTCACTAGTGTGAAAAATGTTTTTTTCTACCAGTTTAAAGGTTGACTGAGCGTGTTTATTAAGTGTATCGTCTTTAGTTTAATTACGGCCCGTCCGGATTGACTAAGCTCCCAATAGGAGCAAATAAGTCACTGGATAGCTGCAGCTTTGCGCGGCAGGAATTGCAGGCAAGGAATATGGTTGGTTCTTGCTTGCAATTATTCGCGCAGCTTTGACCATGGTTGCGCTAATGCTTCTGGAGCTTTCTTGGTAAACCAGGAAGGTTCTAATCAAATACATTAAACCTATTTAATTTCTGTAGAAGGTTCACGACTGGCTTTAACAGGGGATATTTCCCAGCATTTCAGGAAGGTTATTCACTTGTATCGGAAAACGTTCCTGGTTTTTGTAAGAAATGTTACTGGTTGAAATTGGGCACATCAGCTGCCTATTATTTTCCAGGAACGTTTCTGAATCGTTTTTACAGTGTAGTCATTCAAATTACTTTGTTGTCAAGTTCACTGGGAATATTGAAGATGCAATAAGAAGTTATTTGTAATTGGAAAATAAACTACTCACTTGCAGTTTCGTTTTTCCATTGCTACAAAAACGAACTCCTTCAAATCCGCTTACTATCACTTTTCCTGAACAAAAGCGAGTTTGGAAAAAAGATAAAATTAGCTTTTTAGACGATCCCGCCTCGATCCCTGTCAAGAGAAAAACCTACACCACCTTCTACGTTATAAGACAACAACTTCACGTTCCTAAGGTTTCCCTTTAAAATAAAAGGGTTGTTAAATAAAAAATTATTATTAAATAAAAACAAGAAACCCAACTGAGCAAAAACCAAAAAAAAAAAAAAAACTAAAAAGAAAAAAATAAGCAAAGTAGTTTAGAATGTTATCAAGTACTACTGAATAATAACACCATTGAAATAGTTTTATAATCGATACACACATAAGACAAATCATAAGCTTAATAGCTGAAGAGAAGGATCAATACTCGGATCCATTCCTTTTTGACCAATCAAGGAAAAATTTGAATGGGCCCCGACTATTGATCCTTCTATTCTGCTTTTGAATTTATCATTTCTGTTATGTGTGTATCGATTATAAAACTATTTCAATGGTGCAGTTCTTCAGTAGTACTTAATAATATTCTAAACTACTGGGCTTATATGTTTTTTATTTTTAGATTTTCTGATTTTTACGCAGTCGGGTTTGTTGTTTTTATTTAATAATTATTTTTTATTTTACTTTTTAGTTAATTTTCATTGACTTAGTTGCTATGACTGTAAGATGGTAAATTTCGCAATCTTGTCATTTCATTGAGAGATTTTATACTGTGAGGATTACTAAGTAACTTGGGGTGGTCTAAATTACTGATTATTAGTCCCTCTAGGAACCTAACTCGGCTTAAAGCTACATGTTCTTGACCTTTAGCAAAACTGCGCGAACTTAAGTCAACTACAGCTATATATAAACAGCCGCCTGTTTAACTTATGATGACGGGAGCTCGGAAAAGTAGTCAGTCAAATCTTTCTCACAAAGCTAAAAAAGTCCGTCATGAAAGTACACGTCGTGAAACTCAGTCCCCTGAATCACGACAGAAACAAATGGAACATGTTAGAGATAAAAATCGAATTAGTAGGCTTAGTAAACAAAAAATTCAGGTAGTAAAAACGCTACCTGCATTTGTCGCAAGCTGTGTCGCACGCAGGTAGCGTGCAACACGATCCCGAGCTGACAATATGCCGACTGGTTGTTGATACGGTGAATTTTGATTACTGTCTTGTGTTTAGTGACACTCCCAAGGTTAAGACAAATCGATTGACGTAATTGTCATCAAAATTGGCCAAGTCGTTTAGCCTCTGCAACGCTGCATAGGAACATACATACATACATACGTAGACTCATAAACACATTACCCTATTTTACTTCGCGCACGCGCAGTCGGGTAAAAAAAAGTATAACCTAATGTGAGGGAAGTTCTACTCCCTCATGTGAGTGAACTTCTACTCCCTCATGTGAGTGAACTTCTACTCCCATTCCCTAAAAGTATAATACATTGCTTTTAAAGTTAGGAATTGGTAGAAAAAAAAAGTACCTGGAGATGGGTTCGTCTTTTTACGATGTCTCAGTTTTCGAATTTTATCAAAACCATCATTAATATTTCACATAACTAACCACTCTATGAAACACGATCAGTATTTTAATGATTTTGAACAATGGTAGATTGTTTACGCAATTTTACGTATTTGACTAATTCAGAGAATATAGTTTTTAAAAAACAAGAATTGAAATAAATTATCAAACCACAGTCATCATATTCCTCGTTGACAACGAATATAATCTG
Source organism: Uloborus diversus (assembly GCF_026930045.1). Lineage (NCBI taxonomy): Eukaryota > Metazoa > Arthropoda > Arachnida > Araneae > Uloboridae > Uloborus > Uloborus diversus. The sequence goes on along the minus strand of NC_072733.1, from coordinate 12,648,710 downwards.
CATAAAGTCGCTCTTGAGAAAATTCAAGAGACCCCCGACTTCACAAATAAGTGAAGATAAAAGCTTCTTCCCCAGAATAAGCACGTGTACTAACGATAAAAACATTTTTCCTTGGTCCAGCCAATGCGCCTATTTTGGCGCAGAAAGAGCTTTCAGAGCTCTCTAGAGACTAATATCCTCCATATACTTTAGCGAGTGCGATTTTGTCTAAGATGTTGCATGTAAAATTCACACACACACAGTTTCTTAAAAGCATCTTAAAAGTGATCTCTAAAACGCAGAACTGAAACTAACGTCCGGTGAATTAATACGGGTAATGTGAGTTAAAAACTGTCGTGAAGCAAAGATTTTATTGCAGATTGCTGCAACCTTTACAGCTATGAAATGTCTATATTGCTTTTGATATGGTAAAATATATAACAAGCGCATAGTTTTCACAATGTCTTTAAACATGGTAGTAAAGCAGTTATTTAGAGTACTTTGAGCCCAAATTCTCTTGTGGGTATCAAACGGAAGAAATGTACCTTAACTACTTTAAAGCGATCCAAAATTATTTATTAAGAAAAAAATAATCATTAAACTCATATTCAATAAATTATCGCTTAACGCCCTCGTGTATTATAAAGTTACCGTAATACCCTGCATTATCCGGCATACCGCAAAAAAAAACGAGGTTGACCACGGCGGTCATTCCAAGCTTGTCAGCTTGAGAGATCGATATTTTCGCTCACGTGATCCGTTGTGATGTAGAAATGTAGCAAAGTAGTATTCTAATCTACTCGAACTTATCTTGCGGCTAGGTTCGAATAGATTAGAATACAACTTTGCGACATTTCTTCGTCACAACCGATCACGTGAGCGAAAATCTCGACCTCGCAAGCTGACGAGCTTGGAATGACCACCCTGCACGTTGGGAAATTCAAATTTTCCGAGTATCGGATAATTCGAGGTTAATTTTGCAACAAAACAAAAGTAAATTTCCTCATTAAGTTCCAATCAGAAAGCAAACCACTGTAAGGAAAAAAATAAATAAATCCCAAAAGTAACCTTTTTTCAAAAGAGAAAAAAGTGTACTACATATAATATGTGTTTGTTATTTATGGTAGGCATTATTAATGGATTTAATTAAATGCCAATAAAGTAATCAATTCAGAAGCAATCATTGTTACTGCGATTTGTTTAAATTTTTTTAATAAATTATTTTAGGTTCCTTTTAGAGAGGTAAGTTTAATTTTTACTTATTGATTAGCTATGGTAAATTCTTTAGCACTGGCTTAGGGGCGGTAACTTACTGCTTAAAAGTTTGCTTACTTAGTTTTAGTTTATTTTTTATAAAATTATTCGTTATTAAACAATATTTTTCTCATTAAATTAGCAAATGACATTGCTAGTAAATATTTTTTACAAAATTAAACTGTTTACTAATACCAATAAGATGTGTCTAGAACTTATATTCATTCATTTTTAAGCAGAACATATATTTTTTACAGTATTAGTTTTTTTCCCCTAACCTCGATTTTTCCGGCATGCCGGAAAGGACCAGGCAAGTGTTATTGAAAGTCTGGTGACCCCCGAATTTTGCGGCATGCCGAATAATGCGGGGTAATACGGTATATACTCTCTGAATAAATAAAACACTAACTCCAAATGTGTGTATCCGAGGTAAACTCGGAATTTACCAGAATGATTTCGTTGAGAAGTTTGTGTTGATTACGTAGTGAGAAGGTTTATACATGGTTTCGCGAAAAAAAAATGAAAATAGCTCTTTTTTTAAATTTGAAATTTAGCATCCGGACCCAAAAATGGATTTCTACTCGAAGCTATTATCGTATCGTCCCAATATTAGTTTCATTAGATAACTCGTGAAAATACCCCTTTAGAACATTCTCTTTTACCGTCGCAACGGTAAAAAAGAAAAAAAGAACGGTTGTCCTTAATTAACGAGGCAAAAAAATATAAGCATTTTAAGTAAGAGAAAGTCCATATTAAATTTGACAGTTTTTAGGCTTTTTAGGATTTAAAATTTTCCCATTTTGATTATTTTGTGTTGTTATTTAACATCTATTTATTCGTGTGTGCAACCTAGAGACTATTCCTAAACGCTTTATTATGAATTTATAAGTGAAATATGAAATGTTCATTACTGTTGTATTTAATCTAACCAGGACCTTAAGTTTACTGTTTTAAAGTAGTTATTAAAGAATAGTCTAAACTGGTATGGATTTTGAGGAAGCTTCCTTAAAGGGACCGGCTAAAATCTTCGAGTAATCGGTAGTTTGAGTTATCGGAAGTTTCTTTCCCAGCCTTCTGAAGAATAATTTTTATTTTTATTTTTCAGGAATAATGCATAAATGATGGACTATAACACATATAGTATGAATAAAACTAATTTACAGAAGTACATAAAAGTATCTTTACACAGAATAAATTTTATTATGATGCTTCGAAAAAAGAAGTGTTGGGGTACTCACATTCTTTCAATCACATCTTATAACGTCATTAAGCTTGTATGCGTTGGCCAAATTTCATTTCTCTTGATTACCGTTTATGTTTCTTTAAAAACTTTATTTTGTCTTAAAAGCAGATTATTTGAGTCAGTCTGAAAGCAGAGGTTACTTTTCTCAATTTGTACACGACAGACAATTGTACACGACAGACTCAATTTGTACACATTGAGACACGAATAAAGTGTCTCAAAGATTAGCCAAAAGATTGCTTGAAAAGTAGCATATTCAGCTACTATTCACGCAATCTTGCAGCACTGCGCATTAAGGAGCGCTCCTGTAAATAAATTATCCATCTCTCACAAGATGATAACAAATCAATGTGTCAAAGGGGGAAAACCGCATTTTTTTTTTTTTTTTTTTTTGGGTTCATTTTATGCTTAAAATGAAAACGAAACTTTCGTTAATACTTCCACTTAAAAGGAGAATTACATTTGAGATATAGAGACATATTTTGTATTGAAAACCTTAAATTATCTTGGGACCGAATGAAAACTTCGAGATAAAGGAACATTTGAGTTAAAACGCTTTGAGTTATCGGGAGTCGACTTCACATCACGTGTTTGAATTAAACTCTTTTTCCTTCAGGGGATACATAGCTTTTCATTTTATTCTAATTCTAGGAAATATTTTAACTAAATTCGTTATGTTTTGTGTAGGGAGAGTTTCACTATATTCTGGTCCTTCGCTTCGTGGCGAATAAAATTCATACACTCGGTAGTTATTATTTTCTACTTTTAATTACTGTGTTTTTTTATTCCTATTTCTTTCGGATTGGATAGTTTCAAGTCATTATCTTAACATTTAATATTAACTGCTTAGCTTCGGTGGTTTTGAATGATTTTAGAGAGTACTTAAACTAGATGCTTTTTTCTTTGAAAAAGGGAGTTCTGACGGGCAATTGACGTCATTACAGCAAGATTTTTTTTAACTTCATATACACTTTGAGATTAGGTAAAATTATGTGCGCACATTTTAATTAACGAAACATTTTTTTTTCTATTTTGGAGTAAGTGTGGGATATTTGTTTAAGCTTAAAGAGCTCTTTTTTTAATCCTTATAGCACGAAAACAGTCGTGCGGGAACAGCTAGTATTATTCAAAAGTAACTATAAGTCGATTATCCTAACACTTACAGTAACTTTCAGCTACGTGAGAAATGGACTACAAAATAAATTATATATACATATAAAATAGGGGCAACTTTAAAGTAGAGAAAAAAATATAAATGTTAATACATTCTCCGTTATTACTTCACAATGCTGCAAAACATCTATAATTAAAAAAAAATTGTATGTACTATTACAATGCAAGAAATATACTTTCATCAGTTTTTAAACTAGCTGCCAAACAATAACTGCAGAATTATTCAAATGATTCAAATTTAAAACACAATTTTTATTTTTGTCAAAATTTTTCATAAAAATTGGGAGAAAAATGTAATTAGTTATAATATCAAAATGCAGTTTCAAAATAACTACTGATGAAGCAAATGGCAGTTCAAACGAAATCGGAAAAACATTTTGTTTTGTCAAAAAAGTTCGAGCTGAAACATATGTATCTTCCGATGCTGATGATAATACTGCCTTTATATAACAGTCAGAACTTCGAGGAATGTAACATTTTTATCGCTCAAAGTGCTCAGATGTATGTAGCTCAAAGTGCTCAGATTTATAATAACTAAAAGTTTGTAAGTCTATACTGCTAAAAGGGTGAAATCTTTATTGCTCAAAGTAAGCAAATATATACTGTTCAAAATGCGCAAATCTCTTCTGCTCAAAGTGCGCCAATCAAAACAGCTCAAAATAACATCCATACAGCTTAAATGTGCAAATCTATACTGCTCTAAGTACGAAAATATACTGCTATAAGTTCTCAAATCTATACTGCTCTAAGTTCGTAAATCTATACTGCTCAAAGAGTGCTAATGTATACTGCTCAAAGTGCGAAATCTAAACCGTCCAAAATGATCAAGCTAATAGTTAGTGCACATGCTTCATCTTCTATGTAATTGAATCTCTGCTAAACATTATGTTCGTGGCAAATCTAATAATTTCGCTTTTTAAGTCATAGCTATTCCTACTTCATTTAACTGCATGAATACTATCTGGATTTGGGTGAAACTTACATTAACCAAACCAAAACCCCTATCCAAACCGAACTAACAAAAATCCAAACGAAACCTAAACGAAATGTATTTTTGGAGAAAACGCTTTTTCTTTATAAACTTTGATTTTTTTTTTTGTTCTCTACTACTACAAACGGAAAATCCGTCTTCAATTTAGAAGGGATTTCAATACTAACAATCTCTAGCAACAGTCGAACAAAGTTAGCATTCTTTATTCTCCAGACCTCCTACGTACTTTTATCCTGCTTTCTCACTAAAGTCACGATTCTATCCTTCTAAGAAATAACAGATTCTGTACCACATCTTAAAAAGTTTGTGTGTTGTTTCTTTTAAATCAAAAACTTAATCTGTGGTCGATGCCGGCTGTTGTCAAGTTACTTCAGTTTCTTGCTTGTGCTCGATTAACTACTCATAATTTCAAAAATACAATAAAGACGGTAACTTTGTTCTTTGATTGGTATCCTGTATTTCATAAATTGCACATTATGCTATAATAAAAATTAAATTGGCGACTTTATTTTTATTACGACCATAAGTGAATAAATTGAGCTATACTAAGGCGCAAATTGTAATAATAATTGTATAAAGATGTTTGATGAAGCCTCTTATTTGCAAGAAAATGAACTATGCGTAGCACGCGTATGCAATTTTTTACGTTAATTATTAATGTTCTGAAAATCACATTAAACTAGAGTTTATAGTTTTCTAACTTTTAATTTCACCAAAAAAGAAATTTTTGGTATTTCAGCAAAGGTATGCAGCCAAAATATTGCATAGAATGTTTTCACTTTCTAATTTTCTTTCGCTAAAACTATATTAAATATCTTTAAAACTTTATTTTCTCAAGGTTTTTTTTTTTTTTTTTACGAAACTCTTACTTTTAGCTCAATAAAGCGTGAAACCACTGCCTAACGATAAGAAATTCTTCAGATATACTGAGTTGCTATACTCCACCACGATTAACAAAAATAATGAAATAATTTATAAGCAAGAAAATTGTAACGTACCCCGGCAAGAGATGCAATACAACTCAAAAATCATCAATTTCTACAAATCGGCAAATCTAAATATCATGAACTTGTATTGAATATTGTTGCTGATTAATAAGCATAATTCTTGATGTTTTAACTCCGTTTCATTCGTTAGTGTTGTTGTGTCACTTGTCACAACAACACTAACTTTCTCCATCACTTTTAAAGTGACACAACTTGTCAACACGTTGTCAAGTTGTGTCACTTTAAAAGTGATGGAGAAAAGGGGGGGGTGACGTAAACAAAATAGTGGTGTGATACTTAATACAAAATAATGTTAAACTTATGTGGAATAATAATGCTAAATTATTTCCTCTTGTTCTCAAGAAGTGTCATAACTCGAAATATAAGTTATTAGGGCTGAACTTACTCATTAAATGTCACAACTCGAAGTAGGACAGTTTTCAAGACTCGGTTCCTTCACTTTTAAAATGACACAACTCAAAATAGAACAGTTTCCGGGACTCAAACTATTCACTTGAAATGTCACAACTTAAAATAGTGGACTGTTCTCAGTAACCAGGTTTTTCATTAGAAACTTCCAAATCCACATGAGATGTGATATATTTTAACAGCTTCGTTTCTAAATCATAATTAAAAATCTCAAATTTTTGAATAGTGCCACTTATGTCGCAAGGTGTAATTTATTATAATGTTCCAAACTCTAAACTTCGAAATCTGATAACCTTAATTAAATTAAGGTATGACTTCAAAGAAGTTTTCGGATGAGTACCAAAGAGATAACGAAAGGTTTCGCAGAAAAATAAGAGCATGTATCTTAAAATAACAGCATTGTTTTAGTTGTTAATAAAGAAATTATGCTTAAATTATTATTAGATGCACTGATTTTTTCATCGTTGCTATGCTTTTAATCGCAATTTCGTCATTTTCCCCTAAAACACTACGGAATGGATGGAAATGAATATGATTCTTGTATTTAACACTCGAATGAATACAAATTTAACAAAATCTACAAAGTCATTTGCGTTTTTTTTTTTTTTACAGACGTGTATGAATCCAATCGGTTGCGTAGAATTATAATCCATGTCTACTTATTTAGTAAATCATCAATCGCATACCATTTTTTTTACACTTGAAAACATTCTTGTTTGTTATACATCCCGGAAAAATAATGAAAAACTCATAATTGTTAGGCCATCATGCTGAAAAAGGAAAGAAGTAAAATACCCTTCGAAGTCGTTTATGTCGGAAAATAGGCTAAAAAATAGGAAAAAAATCTCTCTATGGAGTCAGATTCGCAGTTAATGTTAAAAGATTTTCTCTTTCTTGATGTTTTGCCAAACTCAAAATCATGATAAATTTCAGAGAGCTAGCTACGAACTTCATTAAGTAACCACTGAAGGATCAAAAACAAAATTGCTTCAAACTTTAAAGGCTCCATTGCTTCGGAAGAAAAATCTCATATCCATCAAGCTTGAGTCATTTTTATGATTTCCTCTCCCTTCTGATTATTGCTGTAGAAGCAGTAGAAATGTTTAGACGTCGGAAAATAAAAATTTCCGTCGATATATCCTAACACCTGGAGCAGATATTTTCTTGCATTGGATATGAAAGTGCACAAACTTTCGTTAGCAAAAGAAAATGTATAAAACAGTAAAGATACAACCAAGTCAAATGCACCACGGGGAATAGTACCCTAGTGAAACTTCCGGGTGTTTTATAACCTCAATTTATGGGCTTCGGGCAAGTCTTGGGCCTTAAGAATTGTAAGATTCCTCTGCTTGCGTAAAGTTATTGCGTTTGCTTTAGCTTCAGTGCACATTCCTGCTAAGCAACTACCAAGTCTAAATATATTGCTTGTGTGGAATACGCTATTCTAGCTAATTGAGGATTGATGGGCGACATTAGTGTAAGAATTTATGCAAATAACAAACAACCAGTTTTTCATGTTTACAGCTTCAGTTATTAAGAAATATTTGTCAAAATATACATCAATCGTCCGTGGGACTGTATAAATATTTAATAATTTATATTGTGATTGTACTGAAACACTGAAAAATATTCTTGTATTAAACAAAAATACCGTCATACACAAAATATTTACATTTTTTTAAAACTCAATTGGCAATATGTTGCCAAAAAACATTCAGTATATGATTTACCTACGTGAATTAGTTTTAAAATTTCAAATTTTGTTAACGTTTTGCTTTAATGGTTTTGGTATGTGTTGAGTTAAACCTTGTTGTTTTACTAATTTTTCTTCTAATAAAAATAAGCTTGATATCAAAGTAAAGATTATATTTTTTCCTTCAAAATATAGTGTAGAAATTGCACTAGCGGCAATAGCGTGGTGGCAGTATTAAAGGCAATCCCCTCTCCTTCCCTCCATGATGAGAGCAAGGATTTCTAAATTATCATTATTCATAGGAAAGTCTGTCCCAGAACTGCGCTAGATTATTTAGTTAGTGCATTAATTTTGTTTAGTCATGATCACAATTTATGGATATTTTATCACCTTCACTTTCTAAAATTTTCCCCGTTTAATGAAGTCCAGCATGTTGTTTCGAACTCCCTTGAAAAGTTCGTCCCCAGTTTTAAAAAATACTTTTTTCGCAAATGCTGGTGAAGTTTACATGCGCGTTACCGTTGCAAAAGTTTACATGATAGGCAGAAAAATTACAAGAGCAGTAATAAATTCAACGACTCTCCAAGTATGTGTTAACTGCTTGAAGTCTGAAGCATTATTCAGGTAAGTACCCTATTAAAACCAATGCCCAGAAAATTTTGAAGCTTAAAAAGTATTTTTTTTTTAAATTCTGAAAAAAAAAACTTAACTGATTAATTATTCAGTTTACTGCATCAAACCTATTCAAATGAATTTTAAAGTACAAAGCAGAAAATAATACTAATAAAAAAGAAACAAGTCTCAAAATAGCATGCCTTCATCACGAAATTTTGAGACTAGTGATAAGGTAATATATTTCGACTATGCCTAGCAGTTATTCTTAATAGCTGAACAGGTGCGTTGGAACTAGTCTGGGGAAGAGTTATACCAGTTCTCGGGTATTTTTATCTGTTTTAGTTTTTTAAAAAAATTACTTTTGGGGAAAAAAATTAAATAAAAATGGGAAAAAAAACTTTACGCAATATTTTATATAGTTATTTTGTGATTACTCATATATTTCTGTAATTGTTCTTTTTTTAAAACTTGTGTACAAAGACCGATAAAATTGAAAAACGTTAGGAGACAGGAAAGAAATTTAGTAACCAGGCAAACTATTTCTCATAGTCTATAGGAAGATTAAAGATTTCAAAGCTTCGGAAACATTTTTTTTCTAAAAAAAAAAAAAAACTAGTGACAAAAGCATGTATCTTTGTTGTCCCAACGACCTTGCACCCGTATTTTGTCAAAACTTTCTGAGTATAATAATTACAGATACTACTTATCTTTACATTCAAACATTATTGTAATTCAAGACTTTTAAAAATCTTTCGAGTAATTTATTCTCCAGTAAATAGCTAGTTAAGTTTTGATTCTTAAAAAAAAAAGGATCCGACCGGGTCCGAGAAAGTCTTTCAAGTTTCTACTGGCCCGAGGGGTCAAAAGAGGTTGAGAAACTTTGCATTGAGGTAAACAATTCCCTACTACCCCTAAAATAATCTGAATATTATACATTCTTGGAAACTTAAACTGAATAAATATTCAAATTTATTCATTGTTGCATTTAACATTGCTGGCAGATAAGGATGACTACAGGAACAAGATTTCGCTAATGATAATGATGATTAATGTAATATCCTAAGTAGTATTGTTATTGATGGCACAAGTTCGTCGAGGATGGATTTCGTGATCGTAAGTTATGAATATAAATATGATGTGCAATGCAGGTTTTCCCACTTAAGCTTCATTTTGAACTGTCAGGCTTAATAGTATAGAAAATGGCGATAGTGCATAGTGATGCAACAATAGGTTGCACATAAGTACATTATCGAAATATCCTTGAAGTAATATATTTCAAAGCTGTCGCAAAGGCGGGAGACATTTATATCGTATGCTGTATCGATTAATCTCGGGAAAAGCTTTATTTTTATCCTAAATAATCAACACTTATTTAATGGAGAACAACATATTCATGAAATGTGCATATTAAATTGTCGGATAGTACTTCTGAATATAATTCTGTCATCTATTGTGATCGATAGTTTTTCTGAGAGCATGACTCATACTTCAAAACAAAATAATAAGAAGTCTCTAATGCCAAAAAAACGTTTCTGCTCTGTGTACAATGAAATTGCTTCAGAGGCTTGGGAGTTCTAATTTGTGAAAAAAAGTTGATCTATTGGAAGTTTGAGGGGGGAGGGGAAACAAGTTGCAGGTGTCGATAGACGGAATTTGAAGCTAGCTCATTTTGGAACCTGGTTGCACTAACGAACAATGCAAGTAAAATATAATTTACCATCGAGTTAAATAAACAACTTTTTAATAATTTAGAACTGATTAAAATTTTCAAAAGCATACATGATACAAGAACTGTAATTGACGAAGAAAAGACACAATTTATTGGTTCAGCGAAAATTCCCCTTCAAGTGCAGTAAAACGCAAATAGTGGAATTTTAATTATGAGAGAATTTCATGCAAAAATCCAAACTCGTCGCCAATTTTAATTTTGGTAGAATTTCTTGACAAACGTGGTAATTCAATAGTAATTAGAAATAGCAAAACGAGACACCTAATGATTCGAAGAGCAATCAATGAATTATCTTTATACTTTAAAGCTGATAAAAGTGTAAGCACATTTTTCGTGATGCTAGTCGTATTAAAAAGTACTTATTTAGAAGTTAAACAGGGTTGGTTGGGGCAAGTGGGTCACTGGGGTAAGTGGGTCACCCCCCCCCCTAAAACTGAAATATGGATAAAGTTTTCAAATTTTTTTTTGCACTGATCATGTTCATTTTCATCACAGTGATTGGTTTTGCACATACTTGGGCTTCGTGGAATCTTTTTCTAGAGCAAAGCACTTTGTCAAAAAAAAAAAAAAAAATACTGAATTTTTTTTTTTTTGATAGTTCAAGCATCATTTTTCAAAGAAAAGTTTCTAGGTTAGTTTTTATTATTTTTTATGCTCATCATTTTTTCACGTATAGTTTAACTTCAAGTTCATACAGCAACAAGATTTTTTGTACGAAATGGTTTTAATAAGTGTTTAAGAGGAGGGGTCCCACATACCCAGTAAACTTTCGATATAAGGGGTAAAGGGGTATCCTCACTAAGGGGTAAGTGGGTCCCCTGTAATAATGGAGATTTCAAAATCAAAAGCAACTCTGATTATATATTTGTATTAGTGAAATACAAGACAACTAGGATGACCTAGTAGGAATTGATAGTTCAGCTACAAAAACTGCTAAAGCTGGTGATTGTGTATTTTTTAAACTTTCATCAAAGTAAACCATAAAGTAGGTCTAATATTGGAAGTCGATGATACAAATTAAAAAGTACTGTTGAATTTGCAGGTGCAGATGATGTTGGAATAATTACTGAGGATGAAGTAATAATGATTCTTCCCTAGCCAATTTTGCATAGACGGAGTCATTTAGTGCTCCCAATTTCTTTTCAACTCATAGTTTTGGCTAATTCACCAAAACTGATCTTAATCAACTGTATTACGTTCATTAAGAACACCTTTATATGTAAACGCAAAATATATACCTATAGGCTTTCCATAAATCTCATAGATGAAATTGTTTTGTTTTTTGTTTTAAAATTTTCCGTGATACAGATTTAAAGATAGTAAATACCTCATAAATAGACGCATTTACAAAAAAAAAAATCGCACTAAAAATTTACATACTTTATCATGTAAGACCCCATAACCCCACTTTTTTAGATATGCTTCATTTAAATTTAAATACAAGGGGGATGACCCACTTACCCCTCACTTTGGGGTAAGTGAGACACTAATCCGATTTTTTACAAAATATAATCGTTAAGAATAGTTAAAACACTATTTTAGAATATTATGGTGAACTTTTGTTTATTAATGATGTCCGAGATAAAATAAAACGGTAAGTTTCAATTTTTTGTTTCAAAAGTTTTGTGTAAGGTTTCAAAAACGAACTATTCTCAAAAGGGGTCCCACTTTCCCCAACCAAAAGTGTGACAGGATTTTTAGTTTAGTGATTAAAAAGTTCAGTTCCTAGCATATATGCATTAAAATAATGAGCACAGTAATAAAATATTCGATGCTCGATGCTAATCAATAGATTTTCTGTCAAGACAGCAAAATAAGCTTGGAGGAACTACCTCGAAGAGGAAACACATAATCTGCACCTAAGGTGGATACCACTTGTTTGGCTTATTGAAATGAGATAATTATGATGAATATTGCCAGCAATTATTATTTTTTCTTTTTGTTCAAATTACTTTCATTATCTGTACATTTTTATGCTTGTATATAAACACATAATAAAAATCGTCGTTTTGAGATCAATAAACCAGGCTCTAGTGTCTGACTTCATCCACAAAACATGCACTAATCACGTATAATCTAAAGAAATGATTTTGGTAAATAATTTCGAATAATATAGTTATTACACCTTCAATTACAGTTTTGTTCAAGCATTCTGATATACCAATCTTTTCGGTGAATACGTATTCAGATGCTCAATTTAATATAGTTTAATTTTTAATGATGTTTAAAATATTGAGCATGAAGTTCGAATTCCATTATCAGTTGTAATGCGCTAAACCTTTTTAACAAACTGGCTTTCAACCTCAGCTTGATATATGTTGAAATATTTTAAACTTCTTTTTTTTCTGTGTTTACAAACAGATACCTGTGCATAACAAGAAGGACATGGTAATGCGCGTGTGTAATTAGTAGTTTTTAAGCAAAAACGTCGAATTTCTTTCCATCTTTTAAGTTTTTTTTTTTTTTTTTGATAACGAAATTTTTATAGCCCCATTGAAAGTGTCTACAACTCCAACTGCAATTTTTACTTTTATTATCTTCTTTTAACTAATCATGCAAAGATAACCAGTTTATTCCACTCATTGGTAATATCTTTGTTTGCAATTTAAACAGTGTTTACGAACCGATAGAAACTGGGCGAAACTCGGATACGCAGAAGTTCGATAATTCGGCAAGCAAATTCAGATATGTATCTAACTAATATGAAAACATCGAAAAATGAATTTTTATTGCCGAAAATTTCAATCAAATTTAGAAGTAAGTATAGGCAGATGAAAAAAATATTGCTTTACAGGTTTCTTTCATTTTATCTTGACTAAGATCTGACAGTAAAATATATTTGATTTGACTTTCTCCCAAGTCCTTAATACCTTAAACATTCGAGAAATTGATATTATGAACTAAGTAGTAAAAAGAAGAGGAAGAGGAGGCTCGCATAATTGGATAGCTGAGTTAATTGTGTGCTCGGATAATAGATTCTCCACTTTTCCTATATCGATTCGAATGTTAGACTAAGAATATCGAATTGTGCGAAACATAATGCAATGCGAGATATTATGCAGGATGTTCTGGTTTAACCTGCAAGACCTCTATTTTCGTGACTTATAATCCCAGATGCATACTTCCAAATCTAGAACTAACTGTTGCTATAAATTGTAGGTAAAAAAAAATATTTGATGAACGGAAGTGTTGGTTTCGACTTTGGAGCTTTCTTCGTAACATTTATTTTCGATCTCTTTGTATATAAAAATAACTGAAACGAATTATTGATTATTTTCCTATTCTAATATTCCCTATTACTTACGTGACATGTTAAGCACTTTTCGTTCGAGCGAGGGCAATGTTGTACTTTAATTATTAAAATTCATTCACAAAAGCTTCCAAACTCCCTCATTTCAAGCTGCTCTTCAGCTATATTCATCGGAACCACGTATGCGATGACAATTTCCCTGGAGCTCTGGAATAAGCGCAAAGCTTCCCCTAATTTAGAAATATCTGAACATTGTTGGAACGTACATTTCTGAATTTCCATCTAGGTCGTTGCCGCCGACATGAAGATGAAGAGACCTGTAGAGAAATGGAAGGATGTCAATTGAGATCTTCTTTGAAACGGAAATGTTATGCAATTATCGTTCGATATTTCTTTACTTTTAATTGCGTTATTGATGTTAGTTTCTATTTTCGGGTCACTGGATCACGGAAGTTTGTTTCAAAAGGGAAAGAAATCCATTTATTTAAAACTAATCAACAACATGTGCATATGCAAATTCAGTTTTGAAAGTGGTAATATTTGTAGTTTCACTAATGCTTAACTTTTTCATGTGTTTATTTATATTTAACTATCTTAATGACATTTTTTCGAGACGTAAAATGTCGAAATAAGGATGAAGAGACTTGTACAGAAATGAAAGGAATTTTCAATGGAATTGAGGGTTTTTTGTTTTTTTTTTTTTTTTTTGTAAAAGAAATGCTGAATAATTATTGATTATTGTCGAATAGTTCCTTCCTTTCGAGTGCGTAACTGGAGTTTAATTTCTGTTTTGGGTTCAATAAATCATGGAAATCTGTTTTAGAAGTGAAAAACTCCTATTTATTTAAAACTGTCGATATCAATCTATATTTCTTTATGATCACTTTTAGAAAATCTTAATAATTGGTTAGTTTTACTAATGCGTAACTATTTCAGATTTTTATAGCATATATTATTTCTAAAAGATGTTTTTTAGGGGGGGGGGACAACGCCATAACTTCCTGAAATAATAATTAAATTTCATAACTAAGAGGCATCACTTTAAAGATTATTTTCCCCGCTTTCGGCAAAAAAACAAGTAGAAAACTCATATTGTCGCCGTTTTTTGAAAATATCAGTTCATTCAATTTTTTAATATGTATTGCTCTAAAGTATAACGCTTCTCGAATAACGCATTATCAGTTGCAGTCAAAAAACATTTCATTCTCTGCCTACTTAATTTTCCCAAAAGAGTTTTTGTGGTTTTAAAAACATTCGGTACACGACTTCATTATAGGTTTTTTTTTTTTTTGGGAAGGGGGGAGAAGGGTTAGCGGAACTGTGTAATTATTTACGGTAAAAATTAATTTGTAGTTTCATGGTTTGGAGGTTAATTGACCTCTAACATTGCTTCTTAATTTTCTATTTAAATTTAAGATAAACTAATGTGGTTTCTCACTTTTATGCCTTGTACTAACTGTACAATCAAAAACGTGAGTTGATTCAGCAGCTTATTACAAAAATGATGTTAATGTTACCCGCACGTTTTGACAGTGCCGACACAGTAAAAGCCTGACATGAGCTGGTTTTGAAGTCGGTATCTTCGCAGCGTGTTTTTTTTTTTTACCTGACTGAGTGGGACTCGTTCCCAATTGCATTGCTTTATGGCATAATAGTATTGATAGAGAAATATCGGATTACGAAAAAAAAAACGAGCATCACATGACTTCCTTTTACGCGAATTCAATGATGATAGTGCCTTAAAGTAAGCTAGGAAGCACTTCAAATGTTTTCACCTCAAGTTTGTAGCGAACTGAAGCTAGAAAGCGTTTTACAGAAATCAATTGTTCCACTATCGATAACTTTAATGTGTTTCGATGGATAACTCTCTACATATCGCCAATTATAACATCCATTGCGTTTGCGTTGAACTTAAAATTGGTATCCCCAAAAATGTGTAAAAGACCCCTTTTGGAACATCCGATACAACCAAAAACGGAGGTGCACGGCTAGACCCCACTAGGAGTCTACCTACCAAATTTCAACTTTCTACAACATACCGTTTTTCAGTTATACGAGAAACGTAGATACATACGCACATACAGACGGCACGAGAAAACTCGTGGTAATTAACTCAAGGATTGTCAAAATTTATATTTCGAGCGTCCATAAGTTCTTATCTACATATGCATGTGCGGTCGGGCTGAAAAAACAACTCAATATTCATTCGGGGGGAGAGCAAAATGGACATTTAGGGCGATATTTAAGTGAATTTTTTTTCGCGAATACAGTATTTCCTTTACTATGTAAAAGGAAGGAAAACCACTTTTGAAAAGTCGACTTGATGTGGTTTTGAAAGTAAACGCCTCAATTAATGTTACACGAAAATAATCATTCGTTAATTGTCTGTACTTGAATTAAAAAAAAAACGCATCAATTAAAAAAAATTTTTTTAGGTAAACGAGGTAATTATCTATCTCTTATTTTCCAAAAAATGTAATACTTAAAGCTTCTTTAAATGTTCGTAAACATGCTTAATGATGCTTTAAAATCCAAAATGTTGTGCTTGGTTACTTGGAAAAATGAGATACTAAAATTGCATTAAGCGACATGTGGTGCGGAAAACAAAAGTAAAATGCACAAAGATGCCTGAAGGCTTTGGTACGTAGTTTTTGTTTTCCACTTGATCAATCTGTAATGGATTTCATTTCAGTAGTTGAAGAAAAACAAAGTGGGTAAATACAAAGCGCAACTGATCCGGAGAACAATTTTAAATTTTCTTTATTTATTTGGAGGATAAAAGGATCTGAAACGTGACCAGATACATTTGTTATTATTTTATTGAAATATTTAAGGATATTGATGAATTTTGTTGGTTTCGAATTTATGAAACAATTTTTTTCTTAATTTGATTTTTCTAAACTTCTTCAAAAATGAAAATTTGAAAAAGAAAAATACGTTTTATCGATATTCGGAGGATATGTTTTTTACTTTTTTTTGTTTACAGTTATATCGTGCCCTGATGATTTAATACAATTTACTTCTTGAATTTCAAATTTTAGGATTTCCTGTTACGTTTTCAGACATCGGACTGATTTTAATTATGGAATAAAATTTTCGTATATTAGATGATTTCTTTTAACTTCAACGCATATTTTCAGAAGTTAGGTTTTTTTTGTAATTAGGGAACTACATTTTAATATACTAGACCATGTTTCATAATATCAAATTATATTTTCAAGCTCACGGAAATGTTTTTTAAATGAGGCACATTAAAATTTAAAGTTATATTTTCAGCCATTCACTGTAAAAACGATTCAGAAACGTTCCTGGAAAATAATAGGCAGCTGATGATGCCAAATTTCAACCAGTAACATTTCTTATAAAAACCAGGAACGTTTTCCGATAAAAGTCAGTAACCTTTCTGAAATATTGTGAAATCTCCCCTGTTAAAACCAGACGTGAACCTTCTAGAAAAATGAAACAAGTTTTATGTATCTTATCAGAGCCTTCCGAATTTCCCTAGAAAGCCCCAAAAGCATTAGAGCAACCACGGTCAAAGCTGCGCGAAATTTGCAGGCAAGAACCAGGCATATAAATGTGCCTGCAATTCCTGTCTCGCAAGGCTGCAGCTATCCAGTCACTCATTTGCTCCCATTGGGAGTTCAGTCAATCTGGACGGGCCGTGATCAATTTGAAGCCGATACACCTTATAAACATGCTCAGTCAATCTTTAAACTGGTAGCAAAAAATATCTTTCACAACAGTGAAAAGTCTGCATTCGTGCATCTTTTAGCAATTCAGGAAACTTTTTTGCGAAGATACTTGATTTTGCGGGAGAATAGGTGAAAACCTCCGAAATCCCGAAACCTTCCCTAGAGATAATCAGTAACGTATCGGAATTTTTTTACAGTGTTGAAACATTCTTTTTGAATTAAAGGTCTTTCAGGTGTCGTACGATGCGTTTAAATTCTTTCCGTATGTTCTCATTAATTAATATTCTTTTGCTTTAGTATATGTTTTTAAACGTCGGTTAGTTTCAATCGGGAAATATCATAACCCTATAACAAGTTCTTCAAACGACTTGCAAGGTAATAGAGTGTCCACTCTATGCCTATGAACTTTTAACCGGAAAAGTAATAACATTACAAAAATACCTAATCGCACGGGACAACAATAAAGTTGTTCTTAAGAGAAGCACCCAATTCAGAATAGTTTTTATTCGATAAACACGAATATTACGTTAAAGTAATATCAATACACCTCGTTACGCGGATAAATACTTTTTTTTGTGATACAAAATTGGCCTATCAACACTGTAAAAAAATTCCGAAACGTTACTGGCTATTTCCGTAGAACGTCTCGGGATTTCACACGTTTTCACCTATTTCCCCGTAAAAACAAGCATCATCACAAAAAAGTTTCCTAAATCGCTACAAGTTGCACGCGTGCAGACTTGTCACTGTTGTGGAAAATATTTTTAGCAACCAGTTTAAAGATTCAATGAGCGTGTTTATTAAGTGTATCGGCCTGAAGTTGCTTACGGCCTGTCCAGACTGACTAAGCTCCCAATGAGTGCGAAAATGTCAATGGATAGCTACAGTTTTGCAATGCGGGAATTGCAGGCAAGAGATATGCTTGGTTCCTTCTTGCACAGCTTTAGCCGTGGTCGCTCTGAAATTTATGGAGCCTTTATGGTAAAGTAGGAAGATTGTAATTAATTATACTGAACCTACTTAATTTTTCTAGAAGGTTCTAGAGACATGACTGGCTTTAACAGGGCAGATTTCGCACGTCTTCCTAAAGTTTCAAGGTTAATTTCAGAAAGGTTACTGACTTTTAGCGGAAAGCGTTACTGGTTTTTTCAAGATATGTTACTGGAAGAAATTGGGCACATCAGCTGCCCATTATTTTTCAGGAACGTTTCTGAATCGTTTTTACAGTGAAGAACATAAATACAGGCGTATGAAAGACTTGTGTTTGTTGCTGTCTTGTACCAGCTACATTGGTAATTTAGGGTGCGTTGCTTCACTTTTCCAAGTGTACTCTAATTTGATAGGAGACCCGACTTCCACAGTATACACATGTCATTAAGAGACTTGTTTATAAGGAAGGCAACCATTCACAGCCCAAAAATGCATTCATGCAAAGAAAGAAATAGGACGAGGGAGAGAAATTATATCCCTGTCCGAGCCAAGATTCGAACCCAGGACCTCTCCATCCTTAGTCAGTCTTCTCTGACCACTAGACAAGGTTGTCGACTAAGAAAGACACACATGTGACATGAATGGAGCACGTATGAATAGAAGATGAAATGAAATTGATCGCGCAATCCCAAGCAAGAGTAAAAATGCGAAACATTTTCTGCTACATTGTGTATATCTTATACTAGCAGCACCCGCGAGGCGATGCCCGTGCTAAGAATTTAAAGGAAGTCCGTTGAATTAAAAAAAAAAATACACGATCCCTTCCATCCCTTCTGATGTGAAACCATCATTTTCCTTCAACTAAAATACGCACACACATTTTCAAAAACCTATTAGAGAGTCTTTGGAATTTAAAACTTTTCGCCACCTAAAAAGATTAATATCAGCTTTAAAACTCAAAATAATCCTTCAACTGTATAGTTCATCGCTTAACGCGCCAAGCAACCACGCTACCGTAACCCTGCCCGAGTGAGTGAAGTAAGTTTTATTTTGCAATTTAAAATGTTTCGCCAAATAAACCATACTATAATGAAAATGATATAAAGAACAATCACAATTTAATAATACGACAAATAAAATTATTTACTTAGATAAGTAACTATCTTCAACTATAAGAACAAAAACAAACGTTGTAGAGAAAAGGAAAAAAAAAATAGAAAAATCCTACAAAATTGAATTATGTACATGAATATCGAAAAAAAACGCATTCAAAAATCAGTTCACTGACCACATTAGTCTCACAATAGCGTAGCTATCGACACTGTCGACCACCGACCTCTCGAGTTAACTTACCCCACCATCTATGACATGGTCGAACAGGATAAAAAGTATCCTATGTCCGTCTCCTGGTTCTAAGCTACCTCCCCACCAATTTTCAGCCAAATCAGTTCAGCCGTTCATGAGTTATAAATAGTGTAACTAACACCACTTTCTTTTATATAAACTCAAACCTGATTTTATGTGGTCTTTTTTATGCGCTTTTTTTTTTTTTTTTTTTTTTTTTGTGCGGTATATTAAAATTTCAATCAGATTGGGATTCAATTGACGAAATTATTTTTAAAACGAGTGCGAGGTAGTATCTTCAAGTGACGACATAGGCACCCCGGTGGGAAGTCACTGTGACCTCCCAAAAATGTCCTTATTCGGAAAATTTTGTCTGAGTGCTCGGCAAAAAATATGACCACTTTTCGCTTTAAGATTACAATTTTTGGGTTATTTTCTATGTGATACTTAATATTTTTTAACTGTGTTGCGAGAACAACTATTTAAAGCTACTCCTGAAGTTTCTAACATTTTTTTTAATGCAATTTTTTTATTCGGTTCCTATCCACCGCATACAAACAGGTTTGGATGTATATAGATATTAAAATGTTGTGCAAAAACTTTCAAGAAAATGTTTCCAAAGGACCTCATGTAAAACTGCTTGTCAGAGATCCGGAAGATTGAGAAACGTCGTTAAAGCAATAAAAACCTAATATAGGACATGTTCTTTCAAGTGTTAAAAAACTTCCTTAAGAATGCTAAATGCCCAACTATAAAAATCTGGCTGTAGATTGCTGGCTTTAGTTATTAATTTCGCAGCAATATGTTCGTAAAAATCCACTACTGCTGGACTTTCCTCAGACATGACCCCGCTTCCATTACAAGCTACAAGCCTAAAAAAATTGAAATATAGCTCATTTAGGTTCTCCTAATACGTATTATAAATAGTACACTGTTTTAAAAATTGCGTCTGCGTCACAAAAAAAAGAATAGCATACTCTACTATTTACTTTTCATATTCATACACAGCAGATTGCATTCATTAGGAATTTTAATTCATTTCGGAAGCAAGAACTTATTGAAAATTTTTTTTCCAGCCTAATCACTAAATAGTAATGAATAAGATTAAATAAGAAATGTATTCATTCATGAGCTGCCTACCGTTTCTGATAAGTTTCGGAAAAAGTTTGTATGTTTACGGATGATCGTGTAATGGACAAAAACCCTTTTTTTTTTTTAAAGAAAGGCCCGTAATTCTCAAAACAATAATGTATTTTCACTTAAATTGCGTAAAAAAATTGTAGGAAGTGCTTCGAGGTAAAATAAAATGTACTTTTCGATGTGAAAAAGATACAACCTACAAATATTTTATATAATTACTAGCTTAATACCCGGCGTTGCCCGGGTGCTTCTCAATGCAACATATCTTTCAGATAATTAAATGGAGGAATTATATCTAAATGACAGTAAAAACCTGCATTCACACCACTCTAGAGTCAAATTTTCAAGACTAAATAGCACAGAAAGTTGAGCATTTGCAGAAAAAATATCATCAAGTAAAAACGAAAAAGCATGAGGCATGTTATCGGGGTTATGTCAACAATGTTCTTTGGTTCTGTCGTGTCCACTGGCACGTTGTCTGCGGTTGAAACAGATGGGCGGTACATTCATTGCCTTAATGCAGAGACAAATGATTGTCTTGCATATCTTGTGGGACAACCTTTTACGTGGTGCTTCGAATACGAAAACCGTTGCTCTGTGTTTGAAGGTTTTGTATACCTCAAGACATTAAAGCATGTTGTAGTACTCTTCACATACATTTTATTCTGGAAAAAAAATCATGGAATGTCTTCCTAGAAAGAGTCGTGAGTAAAATTCAATGGCTTTTATCAGTTATAAATATATGCAAAATATGACACCGTTACAATATTTTCAGATATAAAAATCATCCTCAATAGCCCAAAAGCTAAACAGATAGTCCACGGTACAGAAAATAAGAAATCCGGTCATTGTTATTAATAGTCGTTAATTTTCTGGCGGTGTTTTTACTTTCACGGTTTCACGTGTTAGGTAGACTCATTTTATAAGTTTTTGTAAGTGTTCAGGTATGCAAGCACATACCGTAGAAAACTGTCACTTAGTATAAATAATTTCACATAATGTGTCTGTTTGCTCTTTCCGTGTAGATTTAGTAGCATGCCATGTAATAAAATTGGATAAGTGTAAGTTGCATAAAAAGACGTACGTCAACTACATTTTATTTTCTTATATTTATGTCAAATTTCTATTTTCGTAGGCGAAAATGACAGTTAGACATTAATATTGGTGTCTTGCAACGATTCAAAATTTGTATTGATTAAAATTTTATTTCCAATTTTTAAAACCTCACACTTTTGCCGTAAATGTTGTACATAACTCAATCTGATACAGGTAGTAAGAGCACTTATTTAAGTTTGCTGCTCTAAAGTATTCCTTTGAGAATATCGAAATTTTAATTTACATAGGCACAGTCGTAATGAGGGGTAGGAATGGTTCCACTGAATAATAGTTGCTATAGATATAGTTATAGTTAATATTTTAAGTTATATTAAGCATTAAAATTGTAGTACGTGAACACGAACTTATGGAACGAACTATATAAAACCCGTCAATTAAACTGCCTTATAAATAAATAGTCGTACACATTTTAGTCACTATCTGCGTATTTTTTAAAAAATTATTTGCAGGTCATGAAATTAAAAGAAAGAAAAAAACCGTCTTGTTTCTACTTACAACTGTATATTAGACAATTTTTTGTTTATGTTTTGACAAAAGCTTGTTGCACATTCTGTTCCCCATATCCGCAGCTTCAAAACGAAGGAAATGTATTTCCACGTTTAGAAACGTAATTCAAACACTAAAAAGTTAAATTATTCCAAAATTTTTTAATTTGTAAATTTAACTCAAATCTTGCTCCTAAATACAATTCTTAGTCCCCGTTCCAGCAGCAAAATGAAATACATTTTTGAGTGAACCCAACCTTAAGCATGCAGCATAAAGCTATCTATATGGGAAATAGGTAATTTTCACATGCATTTAAAGTACTTGATCGCATGCCCTTCTGACTTATTGATCGTGATACAGATTTTAAGTCTTACTGGAGATCTTAATTTCTTGAAGTTTAAAGAATGATGTATTGCGATTAGGGGTTATACATGAGATACAAATTGTTTCACCTTATCCCTCCACTGTGAACAGAGTTGCTTCTATAACACTGATGCGTATCCATTTGTATCTTACACCATTTTTTCAATGACGGTTGAATTACTTAGTGGCAGTTACAAACACTAATATTTTTCGATTGTTTACAATAAAAGTTATCGAACTAAGAGTCTTGGAATTGGAAATGGAGCTTTGCTCAACTAATTTCACGATGAAGACTAAAAAGAAAAAAACTTTATAATGTGGTGTAATATTTCATCATGCCCATTTCAGGAGCAATCTCTTAGTGTCAAAAGTTGCATCATACCCGCTAACTGGTTTAAAATTATTGCTAGTCAGCGGAGATGCTCCATCAGGTGTACTATTGCTTCGAGCGTTAAAGTAACATACAATTTTAAACGATTAAGAAATTTGTTTACATAAAAATGGAGACAGTTTATGCATTTTAAAAGTTTAAATTTAAATTAATATTTCTTTGCATTTTTTCAAACTTTAAACTTTTACCCTTCCAAAACTTTTAATTCCGCCGTATTACATTTCCGTGTGGTTTCGGGTCTAAAGGTGCATAGTCTTTTATTTCAATACACATTAGCAATCCTAGTATGGTAGTTTATGTACATGTAATGAACCCCATGACTATCCCCCTCCCCCTTGAAAGATAAATTCAATCTTCACTACTATGCACAAAAATGATTATTTTGCAATCCATTAGCCCTATTAGTACTTTTAACCCCCTTTTTCTTTGATAACCTGGAGCGATTTCGGTGAAACTTAGGTGAACCGAATTAGGTAAATCAAGGAATAGTATAAATAACATTTACATATTGATTTGTTTAAGGATAATACAATATTAAATTAAATTTTCCTTTGCAAGGATGTCGTTTTAATATGAGTTTAGTATTCTAACGCTAAAACTGTTGAAGATTGTACTTCGATAATTGAATGCATTTTTAATACCTATCTCATTTTGGTATTTTCTGTGCTGGTTATGCAGAAAATACAGATAAAAACTTCGGTTATTGTTACAGTATTATTACTTGAAAACTTATTAGCAAAATGCGCAAGCAAATTGATGAAGAACCGACGGTGTTTCAATGCATCCCCATGTCTTTTCCGGATGCAATTTAAGAACTACTGAAACCCAGCATTTCTTTTTCGTTCGGATTTCTTTCCAAACATGCTTTACGCTTGTCGCTAATCGACATTAGCGGCCATGGTTGAGGATACTTTTTTGTGTTGATTGCATTTAAAATATCGCCTGGTGGTTATATGTTGCTAACCATTTTCATTTGCTTTGAACCAAGGTTCACAAATTTAACGATTACAGTTAAACTTTGAAGAAACTTCATCTAGGGCAGTTTTTTACGGGCTTTTCATGTAGACGTAATTCATAACTATACAAAAATTTGATCGTCCAGAAAAGAGCAATTTTATGACTCAAAATATGAAATTAGACCTCTTTGGGTGTTTTTAAAATTCCAAAAACCCGCCTATATGAATTCCTGAGCTACAATTTACCTTTGTGCCAAATTTGGAAGAAATACGACGAAAACTGTGGATTTGTATAAGGAACATACACACCACACCCACAAACATACATCCATTTTTATATATATAGAAAATCTTGCATGAAACGTTTCCGATAAATTTTCTTTTAAGTGTACCTAAGGGTGACAACTTAAAACAAGCTATGCAAAGACGTATCCAAAAAGATGTTTGTCAAAATTGACCACTCAAGTGGAGAGATAAAAAAAATTAATATTATTTGTTATCTCTCTTTTTTTTTCTTTTTGACTGACTGACTGATATTATTACATCGTTTACTTTGTTTTTGGTAATTTATCATCGTTTAAAGCGTAATAGATCACATATATCACTCTAATTAGTGTTGTGAAACTATTATAACGTACATAACAGTTACAAAAATGTGCCAAAGCAACATAAATCATTTTGACACTTCGTACGAGCTGCTGATGACGTAAAACAAATTGCCACCGAATGGAGACCATAAAATCCAATATTTGGTCCACAAAAATAGCAGGTTTTGACTTAATATTTTTTACATTAGGGTGTCGGTATCTAAAATCAAAAACCGGTTCTAATGCAAGGGTTTTTTTTTTTTTTTTTGCTAAAATTAGTTGTCAAATAATTATAATAATAATAAATATACTAATAATAATAATAATAGTTATTATAATTATAAATAAAATAATTATTATAATTATAAATGTAATAATAATAATAATAATAATAATAATAGTTATTGTAATTATAAATAAAATAATTATTATAATTATAAATTTAATAATAATAATAATAATAATAATAATAATAAAATGAATAAACAAATAAGTAAATGAATAGCAAAACATAAATAAATAAAAAAAGAGATTAAATTAGTGGATGTACCGCAGTTTTTGAAAAGAGAAGAATATTAAGGACAAATTTTTGCATGTAATCACAGTAGCTATCTTTGAAAACAGATATCTTACAGTCTTGATCAGTCACTGGATAGCTGCAGCCTTGCGAGGCAGGAATTGCGGGCAAGAAATATGGTTGGATCTTGCTTGCAATTATTCGCGCAGCTTTGGCCATGGTCGCGGTAATGCTTCTGGACCTTTCTTGGTAAACCAGGAAGGTTCTAATCAAATACATTAAACCTATTTAATTTTTGTAGAAGGTTCACAACTGGCTTTAACAGGGGATATTTCCCAGCATTTCAGGAAAGTAACTGACTTTTATCGGAAAACGTTCCTGGTTTTTGTTAGAAATGTTACTGGTTGAAATTGGGCACATCAGCTGCCTATTATTTTCCAAGAACGTTTCTGAATCGTTTTTACAGTGTAGGGAGAAACAATGAGACGTAAATGGAAAAAGAAATATTATGTAAAACTAGTTTAAGTATCAAATGAAAGTTGTGATCTTAAGGTCACAACTTTAATGAAAGTTGTGATCTTAAGGTAAAGTTGTTTTCCAAATCAAGCCGGATAGAAGCACCAAATAGCGCTCTAGCTACCATTATTTTCACCAAAAAAAGTGGTGTTTCTCCTATCATTTTCACAAGATATCTACAAATATTTATTTTATCACTTAGATCCTTTTACTTCAAGGTATTTGCCTAAAATTATGCTAATCCCGATGGAATGCTAATTAAAGAAACGTTACCAGGACAAACATCAAAATTACATTTTTAATTAAGGCATTTAATCTGTTTTTGGCACTGCTCGCACTAGGAAAATTGCTCTTGCAAGTGGAAGCTCTAGTGGCAGTTATTTTACAGGTAAAAGTAATATCAGCGTAGCTTATCTCAGAATAGAGATAATACGAAAATAAATGAGCCCTTCATTGATATATTATCAGAGCTTAATTTCGAGCAAGAGAAGTGCGGTAGTGTTAGAGTCCTTAAAAATATTTTCATGCTTAAATAGCCTAAATTCCGCCTAGTTAAAATGTAAAAATTCAGAAATGTTGAAAGAAGTGCTGGAGCTGAGATCTTATAAGGTCCGGTACAAATTGATCTATGGCAGTTATACTGTTTATTTTAAGAATAAAAAAAGTGCTCTGTCAGAATCTAAACTAGAGGATGCTGCTTTTTTTTACCGCTATTATATAAAACTGCAGGAAAGGTAGTAACTTACCAATGATTATTTCTTATACGAATATATAATATTCCACCAAATATTAGTGCAGTACAGCGAAGGTACTACAGACGTACCGCAAGAAATGTGTGGAATAGTGATGGGTGAACTATAGCAAAACATGTAAAGAATGCAGAAATTTTAATGTAAAAGCAAAACAAAAAACTGCTACTAAATGCAGCAAGTTAAGAATAAAGTTAAGGTAATTGTCATTCAAAAACTTAAATCACCTGCACAATAAATTTCTTATCTTGCAGTCAGTAAACGTATTGTACTATTAGGGTAATTCTCACAGAAACGGTTATTTTCATGTCCTTGTGAAAATGAACGAATGTTTTATGACTCATACATGTATTTAGGAGTATAAATACTTTTTACAATTGAGGTTGACAAGATATTTAAAGAAAAATGTCCATATATTGTTTTTAATATCTTTAATACGAGTCTAAATTACCCAAATGTCATTTCTCACTTGTTCCCACTGCTAGTAAAATAAAAACAAAAATTATTTCTAAGCAAACAAACAATAAGCTCATATTTTCGTGTTGTTTACTTCCTATTATCGAATAATTTAAGTAAAAAAATCATTTGAAATTAATTTTTTCACCAAAAATTATTTCACGGAATTGTTTTTAAGTTTGTCCTCAGTCGGTAGTGTCATTCCCTCACAACATTCTATTTCCTTCCCAGAATCGCTAAGATTTTTTTATACAAAATATCTGGAAACAGGTGGCAACCCAGAAACACATTTATTTCTCCAAGTTGATGGAAATTTGTTCTTTAAATCCATATGAAAGCATAAAACCAGATAAGTGTTTTGCATCTCATTCCCTCACATCTGTTTTTATAATTGAATGAAATAAAGTAATCCAGAGAAAACTGAATGATTAAAAATTTCTTCTTTGTTTGAGAATATTTTTATAGGAATAAACCCAAATATCAGTTAATCGTAACTGCTAAGAATCAAATTGTAATGAATTCGTCATTTCCTCACTAGTGAGGGAATGACGCTTAAGTGAGGATGTAATGCTGAAGGTATAATGCCAGATAAGCGTTTTGCATCTCATTCCCTCACATCTGTTTTTATAATTGAATGAAATAAAGTAATCCAGAGAAAACTGAATGATTAAAAATTACTTCTTTGTTTGATAATATTTTTATAGGAATAAACCCAAATATCAGTTACTCGTAACTGCTAAGAATCAAATTGTAATGAATTCGTCATTTCCTCACTAGTGAGGGAATGACGCTTAAGTGAGGATGTAATGCTGAAGGTATAATGCTATTCAAAAGATTTTTTTTTTTTTTTTTTGAGGGACCAATATTTTTTTTTTGTAAAGCTCATACATATATCTATCTATATAAAAGGTTTCATCCAATTCCATCCACTTTAATTTTTCCGATCGAAATAAGTTCGGATTTTTTTGTGAGAATGACCTATTAACAGAATTTGCTTTTCTGCGCTGAAAAAAAAAAAAATTCTGCGCTGCCTAACTACAACTTCGTTTACCCCGTTCACTATAAATTGAGATTTGAAAAAAGAAAAGAAGAAAAAATCGCAAGATTTTTTCTACCTGCTGGCTTCAGTTTATGTAACAAGCTTAGTTTTGGGGGAAAATGCTTTAATCTTGGCGTGTTTTTTAATATTTTGAGAAACATTTGCTGGACATGTGTTTTAACGAAATAAGTTTCTGATACATTTTCTTTTTAAAAGTGATTTTCTGGAAATAAAGCTTTATACTAAGACGTTGAGCAAAATTGTAATCAATCCTATGTGTTGAAAATAAATTAAATTTTTTTATAATAAATTCCAGACCTAAAATATGAACAAAATAAACAATGAATGTTAACAAAAAAAAATATTTTTTGGAGTTTGTGTTTTTCTTATGTTGATTGTTCCTTTTATTTGAACTCGTTGAGGAGTTTAGATTTAAGGATCATATGAGGATAGGAGAAATATAATAATTCGGAAATATTTGTAGTTTTATAAAAAAAAATAAAAAAAATACAATATTTCTAAAAATAAAGTTTCAAAGTCCTATTCATAGAATGTCAGTTTATCTTTAGTTTAGCAAAGTATCTCGGGATTTTTTCAAAACTGAATAAACACTTTACACAAATAATGAAATTTTATTTGAATATAATTCCAAAAAATAACATAGGTCAAAACGTATTTATATTTGTGTCTGGTACAAATTAGTTTTATACGTATGAAATGCGGGAGAAGTGAGTGATTTTTAAAAACAATTAAGCTTCTTCTACCAAATGGCTACATGTATTAATTTAAAACAGTTTAATTAACGAAAAAAAAATTAATTCTTCTCGTGATTTACAGTCACTTAGTTTAAGTAAACCGTACCTTGATGTTAAAAGTAACCATTAAAGATGCAACTATGTCAAGTTAATGGACCACGAACATTGTAAGTGTAAAATGCATTCTTGGTTAAGTCTTTTAATTTAAGATGGCGATAGAATCATTACGGCGATTAATTCCTTTAGGATTTAATTAATGAAACCTTAAAAGAGAAAATCATGCTTCTTAAGATAGGGTTTTGTCTAAAATATATTTCAAAATTAGCTGTAAATTTAAAAGCCATTTCAAACTTGTTGACTATTTAGTGCTTTATTTTGTTTCAGTTTTAATCAAAAAATATGCAAAATAAAGTTCTTAGTCATAAAAAAAAGTTATGATATTTTGAATGCTTAGAGTTAGTTCTTATGAAACAAAGCTTTTGTTACTTTTTTCCTCAAAATTATCCTTTAAATATTTTAATATAAATAAAATCATTTACACATTTAAAAAATAGGATATGTTTAAAGCCAAAAACACAAAATCGTTCTTAAAAAATTACATTCTTTGTTGTTGTTTTTTTTTTCTTTTTTCCCCCCAAAATTATAAGCTTGTTATTTAATTTATGATATTTCGTCTCCTACCCGCTTTGCAGACAGAACATCTGGCGTGCTGGCGCTCATCAAGAGGCTTTGCCCACTTGGCAGCCATCTTTGGCGATTGCATGGCACTTGGAGACAGATATCTTGCCGAATTTCGAGATCATTTGGAAATAACGTATCCATATTTTACCAAAACTGACACCAATTTGGTTTGGACCTGCACCTTACAGCTTATCACCTATTTGGAGGCCAATCCTCAAAAATAACAAAACACACGCCAGGACAGATTTTAATAGCAAATATTTCAATCAAAATCAAAACCCCTGGTATTTTTAAATCTAGAGAGATTCTAGGGAGCGGAAGGACTTCCCCTTGGTTTTTTGAATCCAATTTTACCTGTATCCACCTCAGATTGGCAAGCCGTCCATAAGCAATGTCTAGACAGCCAGACAAACAGACAGAACATACGGGTAATAATTTTAAAAATGTAGATATGAAATAAATTTATGGAATTCAACGTTTTATCATTCACTGTAAAAACGATTCAGAAACGTTCCTGGAAAATAATAGGCAGTTGATATGCCCAATTTCAACCAGTAACATTTCTTACAAAAACCAGGAACGTTTTCCGATACAAGTGAGTAACCTTCCTGAAATGCTGGGAAATATCCCCTGTTAAAGCCAGTCGTGAACCTTCTACAGAAATTAAATAGGTTTAATGTATTTGATTAGAACCTTCCGGGGTTACCAAGAAGGGTCCAGAAGCATTACCGCGACCATGGCCAAAGCTGCGCGAATAATTGCAAGCAAGAACCAACCATATTTCTTGCGTGCAATTCCTGCTTCGCAAGGCTGCAGCTATCCAGTGACTTATTTGCTCCCATTGGGAGTTCAGTCAATCTGGACGGCCCGTTTATTTGCTCCCATTGGGAGTTCAGTCAATCTGGACGGCCCGTGATCAAATTGAAGCCGATACACCTTATAAACATGCTCAGTCATTCTTTAAACTGGTAGCAAAAAATATCTTTCACACCAGTGAAATGTCTGCATTCGTGCATCTTTTAGCAATTCAGGAAACTTTTTTTCGAAGATACTTGATTTTGCGGGGAAATAGGTGAAAACCTCTGAAATCCCGAAACGTTCCACGGAGATAACCAGTAACGTTTCGGAATTTTTTTACAGTGTTCAACGAATTCAACGTCATTAAGGAATTCAACGTTTTGGGCACAAATATGCAATGAAAGTTTTCGTCAGTTCTTAGGAATCTTTTGTTTCGTGTTAGGAAATGAAGTTGTGTAAGAAAAATAGCAAAACTGTTCCTGAGATATTTCTAGTAAATATTTAGAAAAATAGATCAAAAATTAATTTGCTATAACTTTCTTAAAACTTACGAAAAGTATTAGATTAAATCTAAGACAACCAAAAGGATAGCTAATCAACTTGAATATATATCGAATGACAATAACTACTTTAAAATAAAGATCAACCTTTGTAAGTGATTTTTTTTTTAATTTTTACATGCTGCTTTTAATTTAAAGAATTTTATTATTATTTTTTCTATTTTGTCTCAAACAACTGCAGAATAAATCAGCAGAAGTTTTATAGATAATTAAATAGATATTAGTAAAGCTTAATGCTTTTTTTTAACCTGGTGAACTTGCAGAAAAATGCACTAATGAAATAGTTTGCAACTTCACTAGCCAAGCTGAATTCCGAATTCAATAATATAAAAAAAATCAAGCAAGAAATTTTCTCGCAAGTTCAAACGAATTTTTCCCGTTAAATGTATACTGCTTGTTGATCAAAACAAGAAAAAGATAATTAAAGAAAAAATTGACCACGTAATTTCTGTCATCATCTTTTATTTTATTTTACAGGAAAGCTTTCATAAAAAAGAAAGGATTCCCACCGTGCCAAAAAGTTCTTTTAAAAATCTTACAACCACTTACTGAGTATATTAATTGCTTGATATAATGTTAGATAGAAATCACATATTTTTTTCAGAAATAAAGTAAGGGAGAGCGGGGTTAGAAGTTCCGTTTTTTAAACAAGCTCAAAATTTGTTATGGAAACTTAGTTCTAGAATTATTACGCTGAGATTAAAATAGAGTAATATATCCCCCTATGATGTAAAGATTGTTTTTTGAGTAGTATTTCGTAAAAGGTTTTTTAGAATTTTATATTATTCCGCGGGTATAGAGTGAGTTGTTCCGATATTAACACGACGATGTTTAACTATGATGAATTCGAGATGAACATATCTTCGAGACGTTAAAGGTATAATTTGTGAAACCAAAAAAAAAAAAAAAATGTTGATTAAAAACAAGTGTTTATTTAAAGACTAAAAAGCTATATCATCCAAATAATCAACTGTTTTGCTTTTTAACTTAAAACAAACTAAACTTGTTTTGCATTTTAGCATTGATAATTTCTATTTAAAGATTCAATGATCACCCTTTAAGTACAAATACATAGATTAAGGCACAGTTCATAAGTATAGTAACATTGTAATGTATTAAAATAGTAAAATATAGTAAGAATAGAATAATGTAGTAAAACTAAATGAAATATTAAACTGTTTCTGCAGCTAATAAGCTATGATAACTAGTTTAGTCTGCAATCATAACAGAAAACTATCTTTGACTATAAATGATACGATACTTCGCAGATAGTCCATAAAAGAGGTATGTGCAGATGATAACAGTGAAATCCCCAATACCTATCGCCGAATATTGTTATTGCGGATTTTTTTTTTTTTTTATTGTTTATTTATTTAGTTATTTTTGTGTTTGTAAATTACTGAATATAGAAAAAAAATCATTTTAACTTCACAAGTGCAAGATCTATTTTTAGACATACCAATTTCTTTCTTCCCAAAGACATCAAACTTTACTCGGTCACCGAAACTTGACAAGTTGAAATCTGATTTTTGCATCTACCCTCTTTATGCCTGTAAACGAGTGACCGAGCCAGTTTTGTTTAGAAAAAAATCTCCTGTTTTGAACGTTTCAGGAATAACCGAACTTGTTCTGTTTGCATGATTTACTGTGTCCGTTTGCAGTAATGAGAGATTCTTTTTTTTTTTTATTATTTACGTATATTTTCTACAAGGTACAGTAATCACTTTTACTGTCACTAGTTTAATCGTTAATCTTTAGCATCGTTACTTGAGAGTTTGAATGTACGTCAGTGTTCTTGATTTACTTTTGCTCTTGTATGTACTAGTATTGTTTTTTTTTTTAAACCTGTTGTGCAACATCAACGATCCGATTCAATCCGTGAAATTCGCTTATCCGCGGTTACCGTGGCAACCTATTCAGTGGGTAAACAGGAGTTCATTGTACATGCATAATGTTTTAATTGCCATTTTAGGCGACTGTTGCAACTAGGTTTCTCTGGATTACGAAAAGAAGGTTACTTGCGATTTTAATTTGCACCTCCGATAATGAAAGTCCTATACAGATTTGACCAGGCTAAACTCACGAAGGAGATGCTGCAGTCTCTGGCTAATGACGGCTAAACTGGTAAAGCCTAAAACAGATTCACTTGCGTAGGATATGATCCGTCCAATGAGACATCTGCCTTGCCTGATCAACATTGAACTGATTTACTTCTTTAGCCATTTTCTCACATCACCGCAAGATGGCATAATCAAGCTCTAGAATAACAAATTTCACGTATTTCGTATTTTCATATCAAAGTATGTTAGCTATTTTGATTCATATTTTGACCGTCGAAAATTTCGTATTTATCTGTCTATAGCAGAACGGCCAAATATTTTCGGTGAGTTGCCGGTGAGGATCGACATTCTCCAATTTCTATGTTTTACGGTAACGAACATATACATATACTTATTCATATTTATTTTTTTACTGCACTGCTGATATAGATAAATAGAAGCAAGGAGTTTCTTGGGCCCCACAACGAAGGAACAACTAGCCCCACATGAACATAATCGTGAAAAATTAAATTATATGCAAGATAACGAAACGTAAATCGTTTCAGCGTAGCATTTTAGAATGCACAATCGATATTTGCATAAAAACACCAAACAACTAAACTCTATCATTTAAAGTTCGTGAATAAGACCAAAAAGTTCAAAAACGAAAATATTTACAAAAGTAGACCGGTGATGCACGGTCAACTACACTGCTCAGCTTTTTATATACCGGACGCCACTGGCCTGGCTAATACAGCTGCCATCGGTTCACTGCTACATTCCATTTTAGCAATTATTTACAAAATACATTTATATTTTGTCTTCATTGGGCTATTTCAAAGGGAACAACTTACCCGCGGAACTTTAAGCCCCGCTCTCCCCTATTTCATCGAAGCTATAGTTAAATAGGGTTGCAAAGGTTACCTTTAGAACTTATTCAGAAAATTTTCATCATGCATCGGTTAGTTACGAAATCAAAATATATTCTCTGTTAAATGTCTGCTCTTGTCGCTTAAAAATGTTGCTAAAAAATTGAAACATATTTATTATAAATCGAAATAAGCATTATAAATATTTCAATAGGGGATTTTGTTTTCAGCACATATATAACATGCGGAAATTTGAATTATATAGAATTATTTTTCTGTAATAAAGAAGGCGTGGAAAAAGTTTTTTTTTCTCTTCCAAATTCAATATATTTGAAATAAAATCTTTAAGAATTAATTCAGCATTATTCAATGTAATGTAAGAAAAATATCGCGTATATTAACAAATATGACTTTAGGTTTATTTTTTGCATGGGGAAGTGCTGTGTTGCTTTTTGGAAGTAACCTGTTACATTTTAAAGTACCTTACATTCTCTCTTAATCTCAGCAATTACAGTCATTTAGGGTAATTTTGAGTCAAAATTTCTCTGTTTTGATGTGCCCCACTCATACGCTAACAACTTTATTGCATTTGTTGGTTCAAATAAAACTGTTGTAAAGCTATCCAAAATTAAGGGATAATATGTACAATTAAAATATGTGTTTCTGTGTTCCTGTAACCCTATCTCATCCGAATTGTCAATGTCTACCAGATCAATACTGGTACCGCTGGGTACTGGACATCTAGGGGACGCCATTTCGCTCTGTCTTCCGTCTAAACCTTAAGAGGTAGGAGATGTGAATTTATACATACAATCTGCACGACATCAAGGGGAAAAATCATTAAAGTCTTCAATTGGCAACCGCCGCAGGCGGCCAACGGACATTGATGGGTGAAACCAGCAGGAGTATTCATTATTAATTCCATTTAAAAACATTTCTAGAATGGTTCAAACATATTCTGCCATTTAGAGTAACTTTAAGCAAAGCTAAAAAATCCCCCTTTGTACTTCACAATATCAGATGATTTCTATTATTTGTAGTATGGCATACAATGTTACAATTTGGAAGAGCGCTTTCAGCAGCCTAAAAAATAGCTTCTAAACATTAACTTCAGACTTATTGAACGATGTTACTAGCTGTGTACGATATTATCTTTCTGTGTTAAATAGAGCTGAGAACCAATTTCATAACCTTTCTGGGTCCGTAACCAGCACTGGGTCTTCTAGTTTGCTTGTCCCCCCCCCCCCCCAAGTGAAATATGCTAAAACATTTTATAGTGGCACAAAGTTAACTGTCAGAGCTTAAATTTACCCTAAATGACTTTACCGGTTTGAGATAATGAGTATTAAAAACTGTTCCTTGAAGCACACAATAAGCGTTCTTTTAGACATATTTTGCTCTTTTTGAAAAGAGTTGCCTAGGAAAATATTTTTGATCCTGGTGAATTTCGTGTAAGAATCAGCATTATAAATCCTATTTATCTAAAAGTACAAGATCACTTCATCATATCTGCACCTTCTAAGATTTCAGCGACCAAAACGCCTTTTACAACTTGCCAGGAGCATCTTCACATAAAGCATTTTTTGTAGCTTTGCTTCTCCTTCTTTTGGTGGGTAATTCTTTCTTCTTTCTTGGCCAAGACGGTGGTTTTTGTGCGTTTGACATGTTGTTATTATTTTTCATGATCTCATCATTGGTTCTTGTGTAAAAGTGCAATGTCAGACAGTCTACAATGAGACATACTAAGGAAAATGTATTGTGCATGTGAATATGCAACATATGTTTCGTTTTTAAGTCTCTGTTACCTTTTTTATGGTAACAAAGGTTACTCTAAGAAACTCTGAAAGACATTTTATTTGCAAAGTAAACGAGCTGATGTGTGCATCACATGACTTCCTTTTACTTCAATTTAATGTCATTTCCCCATTATTGGCAATTTTAATGTGATTCAATTGTTTATTCTCTAATTATCACCAACAGTGGCCTTATTGAAACCAAATTTAAAATTTGAAATAAAAAATCGTTAAATTTGTCTCCAAAATCGTTAAATTTGCCCCTTTGTTTGCTGGCGACAAAACTTGGTTTCCAAAAGACTGGCGATATATCGCCATGTGTCCGCCAAATTATAACACCATTTGAGTTTACATCCAAATTAACAATGATTTCCCCACAAAAAGGGACAAAAGATCCCCTTAGGAACATCCAAATGCAACCAAAAGAGAAGGTGCACAACTAGGTCGCACTAGGAGCCTACGTACCCCGTTTCAACTTTCTAGAACATACTGTTTTTGAGTTATGCGAGATACATACACACATCCGCACATACGCACATACGTACATACGGACGTCACGAGAAAATTCGTTGTAATTAACTCGGGGATAGTCAAAATTTATATTTTGGGTGTCTGCAGGTTCCTAGGCATATATCCACGTGTGGTTGAGTCGAAAAAAACCTCAATATTCACTCGGAGGTGAGAAAAAGGGAAATTAAGGCCGATTTTTGAGTGAAAATCTTTTTCTCGAATACAATACTTCCTTTTTTGTAAAAGGAAGTAAAAAGAGCTTGGAAAGTATAAAGTTTTCTCTTTACCTGTTAATCGAATCATTTTACAATTTTAAAAAGTAAACGCCAATTTTTCTTGAATGATTCAAAAATATCTACCAAATGTAATAAAATAATAGTATCACAGGTTAAAGACAGGAAAAACACTAACCGCAAAATAGTGCAAAAATTTCTCTTTATCCGATATGTTTGGCAGACATTCTAAAATGACTGTCTCGACTTATTTTTCAAAACTAAAAGCAGAAACTTTGATACAGCGACTGTACATAGAAAAAACGACCCGATGTGTGCATCACATGACTTCCTTTTACTGCAATTAAATGTCATTTTCCTATTATTGGCAATTTTAATGTGATTCAATTGTTTACTCTCTAATTATCACCAACGGTGGCCAAATTGAAACCAGATTTTTAAAAAAAAATTTAAAAAAATCGCTAAATTTGTCGCTAGGTTGGCGACAAAACTTGGCGACCAAAAGACTGGCGATATATCGCCAAGTGTCCGACAAATTATAACACCACTTGAGTTTAAATCGAAATTAACAATGATTTCCCCCCAAAAAGGGGCAAAAGACCCCCTTAGGAACATCCGAATGCAACCAAAACGGAAGGTGCACAACTAGGCCCCACTAGCAGTCTTCGTACCAAATTTCAACTTTCTAGGACATACCGTTTTTGAGTTATGCAAAATACATACACACATACGCAAATACGCACATACATACGTACATACAGACGTCACGAGAAAATTCGTTGTAATTAACTCGGGGGTCGTCAAAATGGATATTTCGGGTGTCTGTAGGTTCCTAAGCATATATCCATGTGTGGTCGGGTCGAAAAAAACTCAACCTTCATTCGGGGGTGAGAAAAATGGAAATTAAGTCCGATTTTTGAGTGAAAATTTTTTCGCGAACACAATACTTACTTTTTTGTAAAAGGAAGTAAAAACAGTAAAATTATCATTACAAACTCAATAAAAGCTGTCTTTTACAAATATGTCCCATGATTAAAAAAAAATTTTATTAGAGAAATAAGAAAATAATAGCATCCAATATAAATGCGACTTTTATTTCTTGAAATACATTTTAAAATCTAAGTTTTCATATGCTTCACATAGTGTTTCACTCCGAATTTTCAAAACATTTTTTAGAAATATTAGAAGTATGGAATTAAGTCCGTATTTAAGTACGCTTAGTTTTCAGGTTTTTGGGGGTTTTCTGAGTAATTAGTTAATTGCGTAAGAAATTTAATAGTACCTCAGTTGTTCACTGGGTTCCAAGTAGGGGAATGCAGGGCAAAGTGATATAAGAAGGTAATGTGAAATGGTGGCATAATTTATTCTGTTTTATAGCGCCGCCTATATGGTAACATATTAACTATGTTAGTAACACATTTATTGTACATGTAGTAGTAAGTATCAATGCATATGATAATACAAGCAATTTTGACAAATTGATACTCATATTGTAAGATTTTGTTGCGAGTTAAAACTTATTTTTGGATATTAATAATTAGTTTATTTATTTATTCCTTTATTGTTTCATTAACTATTCATTATTCCTTCAGTCTACATATTATTTACTCATTGATTTAATCAAAAATATTTTTGATATTCAAATAGAACGTATTTCATTAGGAAAAAAATTTATTTTTCACTTTGCCCCATGAGAAAGCAAAGTGAAAAATATCCACTTTTTATTTTTTGAAGGAACAAATTTACTACCAAAAATAAAAAAATAATAATAGTTCACTGCAAGCTTTATAATAAGATACATTGTTCTTACTTTTGATTTTAAAAACCAATTTCCAAATTGTTCATTTTGAAAAAGGAAAGCTATCTGAACTATTTCCTTTACCCCACATTCCCCTCTATTAGTTTTAAACTGGTTTGTTTTCTCATTACTACTGGATTACAACCGAAAACAAAGTGACAAATAACTTTCATACTTCAAAAAAGCGTTCTGCATTTCAGATTTCAAAATACACTTCCTCTCTTGTTTTTGTCGAATTATATTGTGAGTACACTAAACATACATTTTACGTAAGTAGTAGAATAAATTCATGCATAAGAAAAATTGTCAAAGGGCGTAGCCAACGTGCTTGCTTCACTTCTGGTGTATTCTCTTTTCAACACTCTTTATAGCTTAGTGTATTCTGCAATATCTGTATGTTAAACGCGCAAATAAATAAAAGATTTCACTTTTTCCCAACTGATCTCATTTTATTAAATTTATATATTTATTTAGTGTTTATTCATTTATTCTCTTTTTTTTTTGTAACTGCACCACTAAAGTTAGTTTTATATTTCAAAAACTAGACATAATAAAATTAGGCAATAAAAAATTAAATAAATCTGGAAAAGATAAACTCAATATTTCTCTAAAATTTTCTGCGTGAGAGATTTGATGGTACAACTAAAAAAAACATTTTAAAATACATTTTTACTAGGAACGGAAAGCTCAGTTTGTAGGAGAGTGCGAAGAGAAGCGCTTGTAGGCAAACGTGAATGGATCCTTTGCATTTCTTAAAACGATTGACCCCATATCTTTTATCAACAAAGAAGAAGAGTTGTAAATTCAAAGAATGTGCCTCTGCCCTACCATAAATCTTTCAAAAGATCAGAGAGTTTTCAACGGAAAAGCTACCCCTTCTCAATCTTCTTTCTAATCTAAACAGCTTGCCTCCAACCATTCTCCTCTTCGTTTTAGGATGGTCGGAGCCATCCTCCACGGCGCATGCGTGCTCTTCCTGCTCAGCCCCTCCGGATCGAGCTATCCGGCAATGTGTCTTGGACTGTCAGTGTCTCCGCGGTTTCTATGAACTTCAGTTGGTGGCCAGGGCAGAGCAACCAGCGCCATTCCAAAACAACTTGGGGAGATGTGATCACCGGCCGTATCACGTTGCGGTTAAGGCTTGGAGGGGATACCATGCACGGGACAGTCCTCATATGGAAATTACTTTGTTTCACCTATATCCTCGCCTTAGTGCGCCCCGTGCCCGAGAAGATTCCAATTGGTGAGTGGAACAATCCAGTTCATTATTCCGGCATCAAATTCCAACGGACTAATCAGTTACCTGTCAATATCTTTCATTATCTCTCCTATAGGGGCAATTCTACGGTAACGTATAAATCACTGCTCAGAACAGCCTATAAAACTAAAGATGTGTCAAACCTTTTTTTAATTGCATGAAGTTTATGTTAAACACGAATCTGCTTTTATATAATGAAATTAGCTCTTGAAGATTTTCAATATTTAAATAGCAGTTTTTGTTCAGCAACGGACGTATCTCATGATATACGTTCGGCTCTCAGCAAAAAAAGAAAATAAATAAACAAATACATAAATATTATTTCTTTAAATCTTTCAGATTCAATTGCATCATATAGTAGTAAAGTTCAGTTTCTTTGTATCCTTCATGCAATGAAGCAATAATCTAACATATTTGGAGTCTTTGTAAGGTGTTCTGAGCAAAAATGGAAACGTTCATTGAGATGGAATTACCCTACAATTGACGATTCAACTTTAATCAACGTGGTCTATTGCTCTGCGCTTGCATCCTCGTGGGCCAAGCAATATTTTGAGTCATTCTGAAAGATTGATTAGTGGCAGGGACTATTTGCACATTCAATTTCCGCATCATCTCTGTTAAACAAACTCTGATCAGTGAGGGGAATACCGAGTAGTTTAATTAACTCAGTTGTGTATGCACTGAACGGTATAAAAGCTGTGAGGTAGAATCCCGATATTCAGTTCAGAATGCTTAGTGAGAAAGTTATACGTACTAAAACATCGGGATTTAATGAACTAACTAAGAATGTTTAAATGAACGAATTGATTTGTTCCTATCTATTAAATTTCTAATAAACAAAGCAGATTGCTCATTTGATACTTGGATGTAATATCGAGTAGTTAACCAACCAGTTTCTGTAAATACTAAAATATGTGCAGAATCAATGGTTTAAAATCCTAAAATTCAAACCAGAATTTTTAATGAGAGTATTTAATGATCTATGGGCAGTTAGAAAATTGTTTTTTTAATGACTAATAAATATTTTCTCAATGAACTAATTGATTTGATATTAACAACTAACTGTCTAACAAACAAAGCAGAACAGGTGAAAAGAAGATTAAATCGGTGATTTTCCAGTTTGTGTACGAACTATCATGTAAAGATGCATTGAGGAAGAACCCTAATATACAAATCATAATACTGAAGGATAAAATTATGTGCGTAAGAGCATTGCTTACGAACTAATTAATAATTTTTAAATTAATTAACTAATTTGTTATTAATATATTACTATCTAATAAATAGCAGAATTACATAAATTATGACGTCATTAACTGGATCTGGTTTTCGTACGATAAGTTAAAACTACATTAAGAAGTAATTTAGTAACTCGAAACAAAGAAAGCATATTTTCAAGTGACATTTAATCTGTTTCTGTGGTCACTATATATTGATAAAAATTTAATGATAATACACATATTAGTTTCCTAAGCGGAGATTAAAATTTTGGAGATGCACAGGTTAGTTTTATTTAAAAGATTGAATTTTCTTAAGTTAAATGAAAAGTTGTATTAAATGAAATTTTCTCTTACAACAGATTTTTTTTCTATTAGAGATTTTCTTCGTATGGAGAAAACTGAATATAAATATTTATTAATTTTAGAAAAATACTATGTACGTGCATAAATGATCAAGCAAAACGTACATTAAGTCATATAATTTGCTCACACATTCTAAAACACATTGAAATGCTACTTTTTGATTTTGCAAAGTAGACTTTTTTCCCTCGAACAAAATGTTCTACATTCATTAAATTATTTCACATATTTGAATTTTAAAGCTTTAGAACTAAATACATATATTTATGTGCTGTATAAGGGAATTTTCTAAATTCATATATGATTTGTACAATGGGAAAAAAAATTACTATTTAACTTTCTAAATTTGCAATGACATATTAAATACTTCAATGAGAATCAACTTCAATTGAAGTACTGAAACCACATCTGTTATATAAATGAAATGCTTACCTGGGGTAGTAAATGGCACTAAAGTCACAAAAACAAAATGATTAAGGCGATGACTTAAAAGTTTTTTTTCTATTGTACAGTCTTTGTACTAGTAGATTATTAATGGACTTATGCAATAAAAATTTGTTAATAAAACTCTTAATGCTTTATTGCTCTGAATAGAATAGAAAACTTTGAGTGAGGTTTTGCTTAAATCTAGCTTTAAAAAAATGCACATAGTGCCCTTTATCTCTCATTCAGATGTTTTTTTTTAATCCTATTTTTATGGAGTGCAAAAGAAATTGGTATTCAGAATCAGTACTTAGTTTACTAGGACATTTTCGGTGTCGCTTATAGTTATGAAATTTATGTACAATAATGCATATTTTTTAATAATCCATTTTTAATTTTTACGTTTTGAGACTAAGTAACAACACGGATCATAATTAAAGCACGAAAATATAAATTGAAAGATTTTACGAAAGCATGTTTTTTACTTAGATAAAAAAAGTAAAACACATTTTACAAATATATAATAGAAAAATATAATCTTATTAGAAGAGCCAGTCAATATTCTTAGAATTCAACTTTCTAGTGAAACGGAGTAAAAATTTAAAATTTAAGGGGAAAAAAGCAGCTCTTTTTCAATTTAAACTCCTAAAGTCAATGAAGATTTCAAATGATAGAATATGACGTCAAAAGACGTTCAAAAAGTATATAAAGTGCAATATAAACACCATGCGAGGCACATGCAGCATACCGACATCCCGGTTATCACATCCAGAGTCTGCCGTTTCATCCTTGTTGCTTGCTCATCAATCTGGAATAAGGAATAACCGAACTGTAGGCAGATCTCATCTCATTGAAGTTGAGTGTGCCAATAAACTGGTAGATAAAGTAAATTTATCTCACCAGCGAGATTTCGCAGCATGGTGAGGTTCAACTCCCAAATTAAAAGCAAAGCTTGGGTATTAAGCAGTAAGTTACATACTTTAAGCCAGGGCTAAGGCCAGAACTACATTAAATATAACGACAACCCAGTTATCACATCCAGAGACCGCAGTTTCGTCTTTGTTATCAACTCATCTGTCTGAAATCAATTAACAAGTTTAACCGCACCAAGCTGCGGATTTTTTCTGGTGAGATAAATTTACTTTATCTAACAGTTTGTCAGCATTCTTAGCTTCAATGAGATGACATCTGCGCCAGCTTGGTTATTCACTATTAAAAATTGATGAGTCCATAACAAGGACGAAACTACAGTGTCTAAAAGTGATAATCTGGCTGTCGGTATATTGTATGTAATTCTGCCTTAGCTTTGGCTTAAGGGCGGTCATCATATAAGGTGTATGGTATGAGAACCAGCTACATGAGTTTTCAGCTGTGGTTTTTTTTTTTTTCTTCTCAACTCAATATCATTTCGAGTGAATATCTCTCAACTTATTCGAAAACCGCTGTCAAAAACCCGTTTTACTTCAAACTCAGCTCATCCATGCTTTTTATCATATCGTTACCGCAAAAACGAACAGGTGGGGTCAAAAACAATATTATAATAAATTAATTTATTAACGTCTAATCTTGAATGTACATGGCTTAAAAGTGAGAAGCAGTATAAATTTACTTGCTGCTTAGTTGGAAAACCAAATAATAAAATTAAAATAAGCTCGATTTACTTTAAAACCAACTCAAAGCAGTTTTTATCCGAATGCTGCTAATTTTAAAAAAGAGAATCAAAAGTCGCCCATCAAATGTTTTTTATATGAAAAAAAAAAATCTTTAAAAAAAAAATGAGAGGACAGAGCATGAAATGTTTTTTGTCTCTTAATTTTATAAGTAGACTAAGCTGGTTTTGATACTTTATATACTGCCCACAACTTTCAATTTTTATAACATGCATTTTTCCAAAAAATGTTAGAATTACAACTAAAGTATGATTTTTACCCAACATAACGCAGATAGACAAAATTGTGGTGAATCTGAATATCATACATAAATATAAAGAATAAAGTGCTACACTAGTCTTATCAACTGACAGTACGTAGGTTGAGTAGATATAAAAATGTCTGTGGTTGATTACATTAAAACTAGTTTAAATTAAAATGTGGACATTGCAAACAATGATCGCTCAGTCGTAGTATTCATAAATCACACGAATTTATAGTTCTGGACTCATTTTTTGCAAAATAAATATGCTTCAATGCTCTCATCAAAATGCTTACAACAGCAAAACTTAAAAGTATGCATTTAAGAGTTGTCTTAAAGTCTTATAAAACTGTACCTCACGTGCTGAAGATCATAGAATAAATTTATTTTAACGTTCTTGCACAAAATGCAAAACGTAACATTTTAAGAAATTATTTTTTTTAAATTGTGAAATTATACCATGCAAGTATGCGATATGCAGTACTATTTATTTCTAAAGTTATGTAGCAAAATTGTATCACTAATCATCTATCCTACTTCAGATCATTCAGATATTAGAATTTAGAGACACATTACATCGTTTCAACTTGTCGTACACTTTTTTCAAAACTTTTTGCACCCTGTGATGTGCTTGTTTTTCCTTTCTTCTTTTAACAGCATCTTACATCATCGTTTTGATTAAAGTTTATTACTGCGTAAAATTGGCTGATTTTTTTTTTTTTTTTTTTTGCTCCTAAACCATTTTC
Source organism: Uloborus diversus (assembly GCF_026930045.1). Taxonomy (NCBI): domain Eukaryota; kingdom Metazoa; phylum Arthropoda; class Arachnida; order Araneae; family Uloboridae; genus Uloborus; species Uloborus diversus. The sequence goes on along the minus strand of NC_072733.1, from coordinate 12,605,129 downwards.
TTATTTCTCGCAGAAGTCGAGATTATATTTTGTTGCACAGTCCAAGGAATTATTTTGGTATAATTTACATATCGTTTTTCAAAATCTTAAAAACAATGCTCTTTTCATTTTTGTAAAGAATTTATCCTTTACGATTATTATTGAAAATCAAAAAAATAAACAGGAATTTAACAGCATTTTGTAGTTAATGTATGTATTCTGAATTTAATATAAATGTATACACACATACATATTAACTGTTCTTTGAAACAGATTTAATTATGTCACTTTTTAAATAAATTTACTTTAATGAAATTAAATAAATTTTTGAGAAACATTCTTATCTAAAACATTCTTAAAAGATGTTTTACATTAAGTAAGGAACACTTTTTACACAAATTCTTTTTGAAAAAAGTAATTTTATCAGAGTAATCAGTTTCCGGAAAAAAATAATATTAAAATACAAATAATAATTTAAAGTTTTATTTGATAGATGAACCTTTTACGCTCCTCCTAATATTAATTACGAAAAATTACCCTGCTAAGTGATTAATGGAGTTATCTTCCTAGTTTTCACGTCGAAGTAAAAGCAATAGTAATAATAATAGCAATAATAATAATAATAATAATAATAATAATAATAATAATAATAATAATAATAATAATAATAATAATAATATTACGAAAGTCTTCCAGAACTAAACAACAAACTTTTCCGCATGTCAACAATCAATACAACGACAAAAACATTTTAAGACTTCAGACTATACCTTTCTGGTAATGTGATTCACTAAATTGTTTCGGAAATAAAATCATTTTTATTTTAAAAAACTAACCTATTGTTAATAACAGAAAATGTTGCAGTAGTCGGCCATAGAAATCCAGTTCTCGGCCATGTATGAGCCCAGTAGTCTTCCGTATCATTTTCATTACTCTTATGGGGTATAAGCAAATGAATTTAAACAAAATTTAATGCGATACTTACAGCGCAACATCGTACATACAAAATTAATTATTCCAATAATTTTGAAAGAATTCTGCGTTCTTGATCTTTTCGTAATATCTATGTTTATATTATTTTTCAATTTGCAACCGCTTTGGATATGCATCACATGCAATACATTTTTTATTATTTATCTTATACACCACTTACTAAAGTAGTATCATACACTGTAAAATAGAAATTGAAGAATGGAAAAGACCCGGGACTTTAGGGAAAAGAATTTTGAAACATGAGAACGTAGATTCTCTCCCCCTCCTCTTCCTGGCGCAAAAAGTTTCTGTATTAACTGTGCATGGTTTGATAAGGACTGAATGGAATTCATGATCGATAAAGAGTGGATTAATGATCGATATGATTGACACTTGACTGGTCCGCTTTCATTAGAACGAAACTTAAAGATATGGAACATAAAGGTAAAATTGCAGTTTTGAAAGCTATTTCACCTCAAAACAAAGCAAGTGAAAATCCGTTCGAAAAGCACTTAAAAGATTGGCAATCCTTGACACAACTAAAACAAAATTTTATCATAAAAAAAGGTAATTTTGTTGTGAACAAACTAGAGTAAGATGAATTATGTTGGCAGGATCACATTTTCAATGTTTTTTTGGGAGGGTGAGGGGGCAAAAGGTACACTCTTAATTCAAAAGAGCGAAAAAATAACTCTTAAAAAGAGTGAAATCTATTGCGGGTGCATTCATTCTTTCTGAGTGCTAGCTTTATCGAAAAAAGACGCTTTACGAAAAAACCAAGACTAAAACTTTTCTTTATTCGCGTGAAATTCGAAAACACTCCGTTGATGAGTGAAATATAAAAACATTCTTTAAAAGAAGGACTCAAAAACATTTTCATTGGTTCGATTCTGTCACGTGATTTTGTTTAGGGAGAATCTTCTATACCCTCCACGTTAGGCTTACCCAACGTTGGTCGCGAGTAACAAGTGGATGTCGCATTCTAAATGTCTTCATTTAATGAATTTAAACAATATTTGTTGCCGAATGAGGTTTCTGAAGGAAGTGCACAAAAACTGCATGGTAAGTGCGAAGAATTTTCTTTTTTATTAAAACTTGTAACTGTTAATATTTCTTGAACTGCTCGTATATCATTACAAATCATCCACGTGCAATGTTACGGCGAACTTTTTGTAACTTTTTCTTCCAAATGAATGAAACTTTCATCAACAATTTTATTTCGATCATCGAATCAAAAATATAACATTTGAAACAGTCGTTACCATCTTTGGTGAGTTTGTACTGTATATATATTTTAGGTAGGTGTTACAGACCCGACCATGCGCAAATCTATAGGTCGGATACCGAATCCGCTCCCGATGGTCGGAGCCTTAACCACTGCGTATATTTTAAATTAATCAAACATTGTTTTTGTGTATATTAAACTTTAAAGAGTATCATAAACTTTGTATAATACACTCATTCATATGTGTAACGGGCCATTTATTAATTCAGGGTCATGAGGGGGAGGGGGTGGAAAATTCTCTACATACCCTTGCTTGGAGAGGGGGAGGGGGGTAGATCCATTCTTACGTAATATTTTCCAAGCCGATATTTTATATTAGAAATCCGCGGTCAAGTGGTTTGGCAAATATTATATTTCATTTGCTTCAGGAAGGTAAAAGTATGTATTATAGGATGAGCTGTTTTTTACTTTTGTTTCAAAGAATGAAACGTGTAAAATATAATAAAAGAATCGCACTGTGTTTTGAATGTCTTATTTTTAATTATTATCGCATCATATACAAAAATTATTTGTCAAAAAACATTCGGTCTAGATTCCTTAAAAAAAATTTAAAAAAAATGATAGGTAATTTAAGAACGATCCCAGTGATGTAATATTTGTTATTTTATTATTGTGAAGAAAAAAAGAATCTTACCTAAGATCGGGGGGGGGGGAGTCTTACATACCCTTACATAGGGGGAAGGGAAGGTCAAAAATTGCCAAAATTGTCCTTACGTAATTAATGAATGGCCTCGAAGAAACAAAATTGAATTCAAACGTATCTTGTCACAATTTATGAGTGACTTTTTAAATTAATTTGAACTGATGTAACTTTTAAAACATTATTAATGTTAAAAGGCACACCGAGAATATCAATATAGAGTTTCAAAATTTTAAATCTATTTATTTGGAACTGTGTGGGTTTTTTAGTTTTATTTCAATCTTTAGATTCGGAAATGTACGTAATATTGCACGTGGGTGATTTGTAACGATGTACCAGTAGTTCAAGAAATATTACCAGTTAAAGTTTTAATAAAAAAGAAAATTCTTCGTATTTGCCATACAGTTCTTGTGCATCCTCTTCGGAAACACTAAAAACATTTTTTTTTTTCATTTTTTAATTTAAAAAACTAATTTTTTTCAAATGAAATAAGTTTTAAAAACAGTTTTAAATTCAAATACACAGCATAAGCACATGAAAACACGTTTAAAAAACAATTTCACCAAAGGAGAGTGAAATGATTTTACCTATTTTATTCTAAAAAAAAGAGTGAAATAGCGGCTTTCCAAAACAGAAAGCAACCACTCATTTAGGATATTAATTTAGTCTTAAAAAGAGTGAAAAACACTTATCAAAAGGGAGTGAAATAAGCTTATCCAAAAGGAGTGAAAATAACCGCTCCGCAAAAGGAATGAAATTCACTCCTATAAGGAAAGTGCGTTTTCGACACTGGAAAGGAGTGAAAATTTACTCAGTCTGAGTTAAAATCGCTGGAATTTTTTAAGAGAGTATGAATACAATGCATTTTATAGGAAATAAGAATCAAAACACAAGCAAAAATGCATATTTAAATTATGTTTTGAAAATACAGAGGGTCAATTGACCCCCCTCCCCCCACCCCTCCTCCTGATTGCCCAAATGACGGATTTGTATATCGGTAAATTGAAACTTGGAAATGGGGAATATCATGGAAGATAATCTTACAGCTTTGAACAATAACTTTAGTTACTAATGAATAAACTAAAATGGATTGGGTAGAAACGTAATGCAACTTTGAAGCCATGTTATTTTTAAACAAATTCAGCATACTTTTAAACAAGAAGTAAATGTTGATTTCAATGTGAAGAAAACCCAATGAATTAAATATTTGTTTAGAATTAATGAAAAGTGGTACCAACTGTTGGAATAATTAGTCTAAATAGAATACAGGTTTCTTGAACCTTTATGAAGCAAATAGTTTAGTATGATGAGCAATAAAAAGAATAATCACCGGTTTAAGGCTCATTGAAATAATTTGAGCTAACGTAACTGTTGAAGTATTACATCTTAATTCCTTATAGTGGGAATGTTTATTTATTGCCGATTAAGTACTAATTGCAATCAGATCATTTGTTTTATCAATTTCATCAACGTGTCATGATTTGATTTAAAAAAATCCCGATAAATTACCATTTGATAATGATAATTTGAGTATTAGTACTTGAGTAAACTACTTATATTCTAAACGCAATGACGGACGGAGTTGACAACCAGTTTTCAGCCCTGTTTTTGAAAATTCTAAACTAAAATCAACATCAGAAGCAGTAAAATGATGAAACGACTATTTTTGTCAAAAAAAATGTTAAGGCACAAAATTTAAACGTTTTCGGTTAGACAAGAAATAACGTTAGAAAGGGAATTTTTAAGCAAAACAGCTAAATTGCCGCTGTGTCAATTTTTTGATTACTATTTGATTAACATGAAAAAAGCCATATTAAGTACGCAGTTGACTATTTGGTTGATCAACCAAACGGTATAGAATTCGTGGTCAATATGCAATGGCCGACTATTGGAAATGGATAAGAATTCAGTACCCAGTGGTCGGCCACCCCTCTAAAAATAATTGAGTCGAAGAAGGAGTTTAATTTCTAATTGAAACGTAATTTTTTACCATCCATTAAAACATAAGTAAAAGCAAATTTATATTAGAACGAAAAAAAGACCGGTACTTAACATTTAAAGATGATGTGTCTTTTAAAAAAAAATAGGCAGAATCGCAAACTAGAATGATGGGCACACCATTTAAAATAAAATGACTCATTACTACTTAATAAAACGTACTTACAACTTCACTATTATTAGATGATAATTGGGGACAGGTAAAGGAATGTGAGAATGTATCATATCTGATTTTGAGTTATACATTTCTATTTATGAGCAGTTTTATCTCCTGGTGGCTGACTACTGGAGACTGACCGACTACTGGAGCACTTACCGTATATAAACAAATTAGCACGAAATTGCTCTTGTAACCGGTATACATATAAAAGGAATTACAGATGAAGGGAAAAAATCACGGTAAAAATATTTATAAAATTTTAAAATGCTATAATATTCACACAATATTTTTGGTTGGTATTTATTTGGCGAGGCATGTTCTGTAGTTATTTAAATATTTTCATGCCTGTCCCTCGATCTTTTCGTACTTAATGTACTATTAAATAAAATACATTGAGAACTTCACCAGTTTTCATATCTTTTTGTACTTAATGTACTATTATATAAAATATATTGAGAACTTCACCAGTTTTCATACGAGTTTAAACTCGTTAAATTTCTGTAACAAGATTCAATTTAAGCTCCATTCAAACAGCGGAAACTTCGCAATTACGGAGTTTCGTGTCATTAGAGGGAAAGTCTCTGACCTTTGAGGATGCAGGAATAATTAAACAGGCGCTTTAATTATACTCCGTCTGGTATTAACATCGTTTTTCTGGAATGAAAAATCAGGAAATCTCTTTTATCCACAGTATCATTTCCGACCAATTTGCTGATTTTACAAGAAAATAGTTTTAACTATTGAAACAATACGAGCTGGGCTTAATTTGCATGGGAGCTCACGGAAGCTGAGCTCCTACTTTTATTTTCAATTTTAAGTAAATTTTAGCATTTAAGACAAAATTCGGGTTGTTTGCTTGTGAAAATAAGTTCTGGGAACTACAGAGCTCCAGCACTTCTTTTATTAGAAATCTGACCGTGGAAACAAGTGAACACTTAATCGTTTGAAATGTCACGTAAGTTGTCTATTTCAGTACAGCTTCGATTATCCGAAACTGTTTTAACCGGAACCCTTTCTAACCGTAATCGGCTCTTTTGAATTGTATTTATTGCTTTTTTTTTTTACTTTATTTTTAAGTTAACAATATCACTTCATGGTCACCGGAGATGCTCTCAGCACTATTCGTGCACGTACGTCACTTTTTTTTTTTTTTTTTCAACACCCACCAGTAAATTTTGCAGCTCTTTACATGATTCTAGGTTTCGAAATGCTAAATTTTTAAATGCAATTGAATTGTAATTTTATTTCGATTCCAAAAAAATGTATCGCAATCTATTAGTCAATTATTTATTATCCCGAAAAACATTCAGAGCACTATTCATACAGATATAGAGGACTCTTTGAAAATGAATGAAACCGAAACCGTAAAATATATTTTTGGGAAAATTTAAACTATTAAAACATATGCATCCGCTAAAGCATTTAGTAATGGACTAGATATTTCTTATTAAAATTTTTTAAAACTAGTTAAGCTAACTTTGGGGAGAGGGACTAATGTTTGAGAAACGATAAACTAATGAATACATTTTGTTAAACCTTAATTAATGCTTTCAGTTTTCGAAGTAAAAGAAGTAAATGTACAATGCTAATTCTTTTTCAGTTTCGTTACTTATGTACTGTTGTTCCATAGAAACAAAAGAGGCCACAACTGCTTTCCGAAAAGCTACTAGTATGTTTCCCGTTTATGTTGCAAGAAAGCTAAATTTTTAAGCAACATGAAACGTCAATTGTAATGGATACCAGTGAATTGGGATAATGTAAGTAAAAGTGCGAATAAAAGTGAAAGGGGTTAGAAACTTATCTAACAGCTGTTTCAGTGCTATCTAAAAAACTTCTTCATCAGTGCATAAAATATAGATTCGTGAAAATCCAAACACAGACCTAAGTTAACCCTTGGTTCACTAAAAAAGCTGCTTGTTGAGTGTTTAACTCTTTTTATCGTTTTCATTTACGTTGACTCTATTCACTCGCATCTTAGTACAAAGTTTCGCCTATTTTTTACAAAAGTGCTGGATAGCAGTTGATATGCGTACCCCTATTGAATATTATCTATCTGAATAGCACGACCAAATTAATTACTAGTTACAAATTATTATTAAATGAGCTTGTAAAGTTTCCTTCTCTATTTGATCTTTTTTTAAAGGACTTTTCTTCTTTAATACTTCTTTCTGTTCTCTCAATTACAAAAAGGGATAGCTTAAAACGAAATAACATTTAGTTACACAAAAAAGGCACTACATAAATGGAAAATAAAGTACATAATACACAGGTCTCTATTTGACCAAACTTGGATAAATCTATTTTATGCTTTTTATCGAGAATGCTCGCGGCAGCTTTCTATATCATAAAAAATATTTAAGTTCGACAGTGTTTCATTCTCATACTATATATCTCTCAAACTTAAACTAATCCTATCCACCTCTAACATCTCTTGTCAAGCTACACAATTTGCATGTGCTCAGAGTAAAACGATTTCACTAAAATACAAACATTCAAATTACGTTCAAAGGGCTATTTCAAGAAATATTCAAATTAGCCTCTAAAAAGATTTAGAATCCAAAATTGATACCTTACAAACTCCTTTTTTTTTCTTTTTCAATAAAAAAGAATGTTGCACCTTTTCGAAAGATCTAATTAAAATTAACTCATCTTCTAAAAAGAATTAAAAACCTTAACCTCCAGGAAAATTCCAAAAAGCATGGTATTAAAATTTATCGATTATGCTTCACGCTTTCTGTTTGAGCACCTGCTTTTTGAAATTCACACGATTACATCATGCGGTTGAGTTAATAATTACTCGAAATTATATATCCTCTCTTGTTTACTTCCTCATAACCCTGTCAAAGTGTATCTCGATTTTCTCGTTAAAACGCGGTTATTATTTAACAAATATCAATTTCTTTTCACTCTTCAGAGAAGAACAAAATGTTATTAACTCGGAATCACGGCAAATGGAACAGGCATTATTAATGACTCTGTCTTGGAGATGGAAATCATTTTAAAAGTTCCCGTGAAGTATTAATGCTTTGGAGGAATTTCGTTTCTCCAGTCATCTAAAGCATAAAATGAATCAATGAAACATTAAAAAAGCATTTCATAGATAGTTCATGACATCTTCCCTTTACTAAAATGGATAAAGCGTGTTGAAATTCCCACCATAGTCGGAGTTTCAAAGTTCTCGGAACATTCAAGTAATGTACGTTGTTTGAAATGATGATGGTTTGGTGTTTTACTTTCAGACTTTAAATTTAAGCATAGCAATTTTCTGGAAAAAAAAATGTATTTCGGTTAAAATCATTTGGACTGATTAGAATGATAGTGGTTGAAGTCAAAAACTTCACGAATTGAGTTTAGCATGAACTTTAGTTAATCTTCATCTCTTCTATAATAAACATAATAATTGCGCAAAGAAAATGAAATTGATCCTTGGAGAGCACGAAAATAGTTTACTAATTGTTCAGGTGAGAATGAGAAATGTGTGAGTCAGTTTCGATGCTGATGATTGGCCCAGAAGTCAGAGTTTTTGCTCTAGGAGGAGCATTGCTCATTCATAACGGTCATTGCATGACTTTCCTTCACTAAACCTATCGTAAATGTAAAATGACAGTAGCGTATGTCATTAAAAGTAATATTCAAGCAAAATACAAGTAACTTTTGATAAAAGTCCATTCATGAAGAAAAAAATTAAAAAGGTGCCTATCTGTATGCAATTCCTGATCTTGAAGTTAAAATTTACGCAGCCTTATTTACAAGTGTTATTACAAAACCTTCATTTATTCAGAACTTACTTCAGGTTCCAGTGTTCCTAGAACCCGGGAACATTGAAAAGTACTTACTCTGTTATTAGTAATTTTTTCACTGGGTAGTTTTTTTTTTTTTTTTCATTTTCTGGTTTTTCACTCGGTTTTTGTTTCATCTTAATGATAAACAATTTGTTATATTCAGCTTTCTGCTCCATGTTAATCGGGCATACCGGGTGCAACACCGTTTTATTCGATTTCGCACAAAATTAATTCGGAAAACTTTTGAATCATAATAATGTAGCATACTTTGTATGAATAAATCTTAAATGTAGGGGAAAACTGCTTTAAAATAAAGCATGTGCTTAGATGCGTAGCTTGACGTCTACACCGTGCGAGAAAGCGAGATAGCCAAAGGCAATGGGTAAGCATGACTCTGTGTGTTGTCTATATATGTATATAATATACATATACTACAGACAATTCTCCAGAAAAGTGATACATTGTGTCCCAAACTTTTCAATTTTTCATTTTTTTTACAAGGGGCGCAGTTTCGTATTTTTTTTAGAAAGACAACAAACGTATTTTTGTTTAACTGCAAAAGTTCATAAAACATCTTCATTTATTTTAGAAGTAATGATGGTTAAATTTTTGAACATGTCAAACAGTATCATAACGCAAGTTTTTTTAGTGTTCTTTAATTTTGATTCATGAATCAGCATTAAATTTATCATCTAAACTTAAAATTGCATGTACCAAAAATGCTAAAGTCCTTAAAATTTAAAAATATAATTACCAACTAATTTTTTCTAACGAGTTGCAATTAAACTTATAGAATGAAACATTGACTTAAAAAAAAATAATAATTTTTAAGAAATCAAGTGCATAAAATATTAGAAACAATAAACTTAGTATAATTTCATCCTCAGACTATCATTATTTCACGAGACAAAAAAAAAATACGGCTTTGTTCGTTATTATTGTATATATTTTGAACAGAGGTTCATTTATAATAAGTATTAAAACAAAAACAAAATTGCCAAATGATGTTTAAAGTAACCACTTATGAGTGAAGATGATGGTGACAGTAGTAGTTTTTGATATTAAATTGCACTTTATCAAGAAGCATAGAAATTTCTACTCACAATTCATAACTATTATTCTGTTAACAAGGTTATAACGTCAGTTATGAAAACTGAAAGTTATTTGAGCTGCCTGTTGCACATTGTAGTCAAGAAGTCTGAAAACTATTGGTTGGTAGTGATGCAAAATGCTGGGGACAAGTTTTAACTATGCAAGAAATGTATTAATCTACGCAATCAAGTAAAAAATTAAATTTCAAACTAAGGCACTTAAACGTTGCCAAAATCTATTTTTAAGATGCATATGTTTTTTTTTTTCTATTTGCTATCTTGGCAGACCATTAAAGACATAAACTCTAACTAAGGACAGTGAATAGCAATGACTTTGTAGTGCTATTTTGGTCCATATAAATAAGTATTTTTTAGCTTTGCTAAATGCCTGTTATTTTGCTCTTAGACGATGACAAATAAAGAATTTAAAAAAAAAATGGAAAAAGATTTTCTGCTGTTGCTATGAGATTGGGACATGAAATTTTTTCCCAGAGAATTGCCTATACATATTTTATCAAGTAAAAGAAAAAAAAGCTTTTCTCCATTTTTTTTCTTTTATTCCGATCACTTATTTACTGCTCTCGTTTTGTCCTCAAGTTCTGTAACAGTGACTGTTTTCTTAGCTCATTTCAAACAGAAAAGCATGAAAAAAATGCAGATGGCAGAAAATCTCAAACAAACATGGTAACCGCGTCCGATTTGCGGAGGTCTATTAGTAGGAATATCGATTCTCTTTTAGGTGTTAGAGTAAGCTCCTTCTGTTATTACCGTGCTGTGTTATTTTGTACAATAACATCAACAAAGTGAGAATTGGTTCACTTAATGAGAATACGGCGGAAAAAGGAAACGGAAGAATTGGGTTCGGCGAATGGTCGAGAGAAGAAAAATCCATCTCAAAATGCAATGCATGGAAATGGGTAAAGTAGGAAACATAAAGCTTTTGCATTAAAAATGGAGATGCTGAAACTTTCTCTGTAGGCTGTTCTTTCTTGCACTGTATAAAATATTTCTACATAACTTACTGCTCAACAGTGGTGAATTAAACTATGGTCGTTTTACGATATTGCTATATAGGGAAGATTATTTTTTATTTTATTAATTGCACTTGTAACGTAATTTTTGAATGTGTGCATATATAAACACAGGAAGGAACTGCTACAATTTAAACGTTTTCGTCATGTTAGTCGTCATAAAGTTCTCGGTAGATTCGTAGAATGTCATGAATGGGCAATTTTTATTGAAGAAAAAAATTATTCTTAAGAATCTCCTATATTGAAAGGTGTTAAGTAATTCGATGAAAGAGATGTGAATTTAATTTAGTGGATCATTTAAACGAGAAAAGTTTTGTAGGCTGTTTTACCTATAAATATTTACTTGCATGTATATCCATATGTACATACTTTTAGTTCTTCATGGAAGTCATGCTCTTACACATCCGACTTCTTTTTGGCACCATTGCTTCGATTTCTAATTTATTTGCTCTAGATTTATCTAGATTTGATCTAGTGCAATGTTTTGCTTTACAAGCATGATGAAAACTTGGTTTACTGTATTCTGCGTAAGATCTGTTCGTATCTAAAAGCACTACAATATGATATGAAAGTATCAGTACAACACAGGCTGTAGAGTCAGAAGTTCGAAATGCTATGCTATGCTTTTTTTTTATGTTATCAAATAATGGTTACTAGCATATCAAGACGCTATAGGTATATTTGACATGTAATCAGTCATGCAGCTCACGCTATGCCATGTGTAAGGCCCGAATTTTGGGTCATTTTCATTTTAGAGCTATTTTTATCTTTCATGGCATTTTCTAAGACTTTTAGAATACTTTTTTTTCCACTAAATGTCTTTGTTTTACATTTTAGGGCTTTTCAACCATTTTTCGGAGTTCTTTTTCATGCCTTATGGTTATTTCATCTAGTATCATTTTTATAAGAAATTACTATAGTGTTTCTGTTTTTTATATTCTGACTTATTATATCTCTTACTACCTGATTATCAGCACCATCCCTCATAAATTTATTAGAAAAACTGGCTCATTGCTAGAGTTTTCGCACATCTTAATAACTGAGTTGCACTATTCAGTTTTAAAGAAAATTATGTACATTGTCCCTCACTGAAAGAAGCTGTTGAGCAGCTGTGCAAAAAGTTACAGAAACAATTTCGGTGACTTTGTGGATGGGTGAGGCAAAGAGGGACTTCTTTCCCCAACTTACAAAAGTGTTGATAAAGCGCATACAGTTTTGAACATAGAAAGAGACTAGATGGGTCGGAGCATAATTGAAAACTTGAACAAGATTTCGGAGAAAAACCCTAACTTTCAAACAGTGAGAAAGATATTTCTAATATTAACTTTTCTAGCGATAATTTTGAAGAAAAAGAGGCATCAGTTTAGGAGGTATTAGTTAATCAGCCTTCTTCAAATGTGCTCCAATCTCACCTGTAGATGTTGAAAGAAGCTTCTTCAAGCATAAAAATTTATTTTCGGAGAAAACGCATACTTGCACTTTATAATATACGAAATATACATTTAACAATCAAATGCAATTCTGTATCATTTCTGTAATTTTTTAAAAGGTAGATCAAAATACATTGAAATATTTTTTGAAGAACACTGTGACTCAAAGTACATTTTCCCCGTAGTATTCTGATATTTTAGCCTTTATCATTTAGTTCGAACTTAAATAAAAAATCTATCACATTTCAGCATAATATAAATAGTTTAGGACATTTATGTGTAAATTTTGGAGAAAATAATTTTTTTCAAGGGAAAATCATGAAATTCAGATGAAATAAACATTGAAAAGTATGAAATTTAGATTTCGAAAGTAACCGTTTTGTATAGGGTAGACCGGGGCACATTTACGCTTTGGGAAAGTGTACGCAGTGCCCTTTTTCCAAAACGAGTTATAACTGGAGAGCCAACAGTAATATCAGATTAAAGCTCCTCTCTAGCCAATATTCTCACAAATTTTTGAGCATCAGTCGAGCTTCCGTTTAGCATGTGGATAGGAAAATCTGTTTTCACCAAAGTTGAGTAAATTTTGTGTTGAACGTTTTGAAGCTCATTGTGAGTAAATATTACACAGTTAAAACAAATAAATATGTAAAAATTTGCAGAATTTTATCCTTTTTTACTTTCTTTTACAAAAAAGGAAGTATCCCAGGTAGCATCAACTCATCGGATTTTGCTCGGCCGATCATCGACTCCTCCTAAACTCATCGCGTAATGCACGCTGATATCGTTGCGATCAGAATCCGAGAACGGTTTTCGATGAGCTGTTTTTTATCGGAAAACTATATCCTTACGATCAAATTTCCCGATGAAAATTTGCCGAGCTGCATTTCATCGGAAAAAGAGATCGTAACGATCAAATTTTCCGATGAAAATTTGCCTAGCTACATTTCATCGGAAAAAGAGATCGTAACGATCAAATTTTCCGATGAAAGTTTGCCTAGCTACATTTCATCGGAAAAAGAGATCGTAACGATCAATTTTTCCGATGAAAATTTGCCGAGCGAAATTTCATCGGAAAAAGAGATCGTAACGATCAAATTTTCCGATGAAAATTTGCTGAGCTACCTTTCATCGGAAAAAGAGATCTTAATGATCAAATTTTCCGATGAAAATTTGCCGAGCTACATTTTATCGGAAAAAGAGATCGTAACGATCAAATTTTCCGATGAAAATTTGCCGAGTTACATTTCATCTTAAAAAAAGTACGTCGTTTAAATTTTCCGATAAAAGTTTTCCCAATCTAAAATTTTTGGAAATCTCCCAACTGTTAAAATAGGATAAGTTTTATTATTCGAATATCCGACTATTGATCAAACGTAAGGCTATACGGATCAACATTCAGGGTTGAGAATCGGAGGAAAAATGACTGAGACTTTGACTCCGAAGTCGACTCCTGGATTTTGGAAGGGTTTAATCCGATTTGCTGCAAAATCAATTTAACTTTAACTCCACGATTCCAACCCCGATTACCTCACTGGCATTGCGAGCAAAATGAGACTCCGACTCTTGAATGATTTCTCTCTATCTCCAAAACAATTCCATTCTGTTCAATTTGACTCCCAAAATTACCGACTCCGACTCGGTTTGCGAGCAAAATGATCGACTCCGACTCTTCACTAGCTCTGGCGCCACAAGTTTATTCACTGAATAAAATTCTCACTTTCCGTTCAGAAATCTGTCATGGCCTTACCCCCCGATAGATGGCGCCACAAATGATTTTCCATTTAATACATTATTTTCCTCCTCAGAGAGAGCATTGCTTGTCTAGTGGTTAGCGTATGAATATCGTATTCCAGAGGTCTAGGGTTCGATTCCCGGCTAAAGCGACTTAGATTGAGCTCATGAATCAGGTTCATAAAAAGTTGTTAAATTAGAAGTTAACTAAACAAGTTATTAAAAGAAATTAAAGTATATTAAATAATTGCTCCAAATGACGTCATCCGAAAATACCCCTTCTGAAAGTTTTAAAGATGGCGGAAGTGTCACGTGATCATCCAAGATGGCGGACCCATCTTCCCACTGTTAATTTTTTTTCCTCCTGCTTGTCCCTATATCGCGGTTGTTATTACTTCTCATCGTATTTTCATCCTAAATTCATCGCCTCGGAACAGCACTGCTCGTATATTGGTCCAAATCTCATCGTATTTTCATCCAAAATTCATCGCCTCGGAACAGCACTGCTCGTATATTGCTCCAAATCTCATCGTATTTTCATCCAAAATTCATCGCCTCGGAAAAACACTGCTCGTATATTGCTCCAAATCTCATCGGTATAGGGAGCAAAATTCATCGGATACCGATGATCGGATTCTACTATTGCCGATGAGACATATTGGAGCAATTTCCGATGAAAACTCATCGGAATCCGATCATCGGCCGATCATCGACCGATCAAAGTTTGATCGGATTTCGATGAACGGCCGATGATCGGCCGATAAGTTGATGCTACTCGGGATTGTATTCGCGAAAAAAATTTCACTCAAAAATCAGCCTTGATTTCCATTTTTCTCACCCCCGAATGAATGCTGAGTTTTTGTTTCGACCCGACCACACGTGGATCAATGCCTAGGAACGTACAGACACCAGAAATATCCATTTTGACGACACCCGAGTTAATTACAACGAATTTTCTCCTGACGTCCGTATGTACGTATATATGTGTGTATGTGTGTATGTATCTCGCATAACTCAAAAACGGGATGGCCTAGAAAGTTGAAATTTGGTACGGGGACTCCTAGTGGGGTCTAGTTGTGCACCTTCAATTTTGGTTGCATTCAGATGTTCTTAAGGGGGTCTTTTGCCCCTTTTTGGGGGGAAATCATTGTTAATTTCGATGTAAACTCAAGTTGTCTTAAAATTTGTCGGACACTTGGTGATATATCACCCGTCTTTTGGTCGCCAAGTTTTGTCGCCAACTTGGCGACAAATTTGGAGATTTTTTAATTTTTTTTTTTTAATTTGGTTTCAGTTTGACCACTGTTGGTGATATTTAGAGAGTAAACAATTGAATCACATTAAAATTGCCAATAATGGGGAAATGACATCAAATTGGAGTAAAAGGAAGTCATGTGATGCACACATCAGCTCGTTGAGAATTGTATTTGTATGGAGAGAAAAGGTATTAAATTTTCTTGCACGTTAAAAAGAAATCCAAACATGCCGACGGGGCACGTTTACGCATTTTCATTGGGGCACATATACGCACGTTCTTACTTTGTCTTACTACTCTGTCTTACTTCTAAACGGGCCTCGAACGCTTTTTATGCTCTGTACTCTTTCAAATCTTTAGAATTTTAAGGTTATTTAGTTTTGAAAATCACTAATCATTTTAAATTAAGCAAAAGATTTGTATCTTAAAGCTTACAATCATATAGTGTTGTCTTCATGATTGTTCAGCTTTAACTTTATACACTATTCAGCCTGTAATACATTTTCTTTATTTTAAAGATATAAGACATTAAGTTCAAAACACTAACAGAACCGCGTTAGATGTCAAAATAATGAAAAGGCTTATCAATAATTGAAGTATTTTTCGCAGTAGGCCTTCCACATCGTCACGTGTGTACTCCCAACTGAGACCATTTGAAAAAGTAGGACCAAAGCTTAAGAAAAAGGAAAGGGAAAAAAATAAAGATGCTCAGAATCCTAACTAATGCTCCGATTAAAGAAGCCCTCAGACAAGGGCAGTTAGAAGCTACAAAGAACAATAAAATGGGCGGAACAAAACAAAAAGGAGAAATTACTTTAAAATTTACAAGTTTCTATTGAAGCAGAAATAGAAGACATCAAAGAAAAAAGTATGAAACCAGAACTTGTGACAGGAAAAAGTTACTACACTCTGTGAAAAATAAATTAATGAACGATTCTGTTTACGAAGTAGAAAATTGTTCTTGCATCTATTTTTCGAAAGCACACAACCAATCGAAAAAAGGTCAAGACAGGGTTCCACGTCTTAGATGTCAAAACGCAGTCCCATGATGAGTATGCAAAAATAAATACATTACTTTTGATGGTAAAATCTAATAGCGATGAAGAAGATGACTAAATATTTTCTGTTTTTATTTAGCAATAAGTCCTAGGATTTTAGGACTATAAAATGTTCTTTAATTAATTATTTGAGATTTTCTGATTTTTAAAGTGTTTTAAGAGAGTTAAAATATTTAAATTTGGTTAAATATCTATTTCACTTACTCCTTGGTATCATTTTTAATATGCGTAAACGTGCCCCACTCGATGTGTAAACGTGTTCGTGGCAAATTTACGCAGCCGACTTGGACGCCAAAAACATTTTTTTACTGTTAAAAACACCAGCTGAGCAACAACTGAATATACAAATTTTGACTTCATTAACTGCTTCATAAAACTACAATGTCTAATATTTCCTAGGTTCAAACATAAAAATTGGAAAATTAATTTAAACAAATCTTCGAAAATGTTTCCGTTCTACCCTATATCCTTCTGCTTTACAATTTCTGCTTACTCCTCGTTATTGTTTTCTCTTTCTCACACATTGCTTGCTTGACTTTTATTTGAGCCACAAAAGAATGCATGATTTTTGACATCGTACAATTTAAAAGAGATGTGATATTAATAAATGCCCTGCGAAAGCTCGGTACAAAGCAAGTAATTCATGAAGTTTAAATTTCCAAAGTAGTCGTCTTTTCATGCACTCTTTTGCTTTTTAAACTTTATTATGTCGTTCCTTTTGTACCTCACAAACACTGCGTGCTTGACTTTTATTTCAGCCTCAAAAGAAGAAGGCTTTTTCACACTATGCAATTGAAAAGAGACGGGACATTATGAATACTCTGCCGAAAATTCCGGGTATTTACTAAGTAGTTAATAAAATTTTAAATTTCCAAAGTACTGCTTTTGTTCTTATACAGTCGTTTGCTTTAAAATTGTTTTTAATGTTCTTTCAATGCCTCACAAATTGCGTGGTTGACTTTTATTTCATTCGCAAAAGAATGGATGCTGTTTGGCATTTTGCAATTTAAAAGCAATGAGTATTAGTAAATACCCAGGAAAACAATACTAGGTAGTAAGTAGTTCATTTAAATTTCCAAAGTAGCCGTTTTGTTCATATACACCCCTTAGCATTAGACTTTTGTTTCGTTCCTTTTATACATCACAAACTGCGTGCTTGACTTTTATTTCAACCGCAAAAGAATGAATCATTTCTGACATTATGCAATTTAAAAGTTTTACTTAAGAACAAAATAAAACGGTTTTCTTTTCAGACCACTTTCTGCTATCATTTTTCATGGAAAAGCTAACATCTTTTCTTAAGCAAAGAGGACGCTCTTTTGTTTGCCCTTATCTAGTACAAAAGCAAACATCCGAGATGATAGTAAAAAATAAAACGAATTTTTCTTGGAACGCGTCACTGAAATCCTCGCGAGCAAAACATGATTTGTCAAAAAAGAGTAACGCTTACAATAAAAGAAAAAAACTCTTTCTTTGATTAACCACTTACTTAATTCGTTTTCAAAATATTATTCAATTTAAATTTAAAGTTTGTCTCACGCAAATTTAGATTTTAGTTTCGATGATTGGAAATTGCTATTATAGCTGCTTTTCAGAGTAAATGAATTGAGTACTTATTTGAAACTCAGAGAAAAAAATTATTCTATTTCATTTAAAATGTTTCGAATGTCAACTGTTTTTCTATAAAATTTCATTGTTATACAATCAAGCTGTTCTGATATCTATACTACCGTTGGCAGATAAAGGGCAGTAACTGCATTTTTTTTTTTTTTTTGCCATTTTTGTCATTTATTGTAGGTTAACTTTATTGTAAAATCATACTTATTTGGTTTCCAATGAAAAAAGCGCGAAAATACGTCTAATTCCAGCATTTTCCTATTAAGAGTATTGAATCCAAAACGCGTTTCATCAAATTGCTCAACAATTCATTTCTTCAGATAAAGCCGTTTACCTACCGATGGCAGTATGATCCTTGATTATAAAACTAATTGTGTAAGAATAATAAACGAGTTTTTAATAAATAGAGGCTTTTGATATTTTGACTTTTCGCTAATCTAACAAATAAATTGATTTGTCGTAGCACGATAAGTTTAGTCCCTAACTGTAAATTAAGCAGGAAATACTCCCCTAAAATCTTGGTATCGAAATCAAATTATCAGTAGAAGATAGTGTTTCCAATTCAGCGCCGATTTCAGTCCCGCGGGATTTCGGGATTTTAAGGAGCCAATCTCGCGGGATCCCGCGGGATTGAATTTATTCTTCTAAAAATTTAGTTTTTAGGTCAAATAGAAAAGGTTATGCTTTTAAGGAAGGACTGCGTTATTACTTGAATTAATAATTTTCTTGAATTCCGCACGGCAATTGTAAAGCACAGGGCCAAATTGAGCTCCAAGCCACCCCTAGGCAGATTTGAAATCTGCCGCCCCCCCCCCCTCCCAACACTTAAAAAAAATGAAGAAGAGGAAAAAGTTCCTTGACTCAAAAAACGCAAAAATTAGTGTTCCCAAAATTTAAGCATGTGAAGAAATAATGACGTTTTTTATTAAAGGAGCCCCGATGGAAAATTATTGTGAAAGCACAAAAAATTCCTTATTCGCAAACTTTGCTGAAGATTAGGAAAATTTGGAGATAATATTGCAACATTGAGGTTCTTTTTTCAAATTGTTTTTTAATGATATGATGTCTAACGTTCCATATATGTTAGTATGTATGATATTCGTGTTTACTCGCATATTATCATTCGGTAAAATGGGAACTTTATTCGGCACATTGAGAGTTAGTTTCATGTATGAATCAACGATTTGAATATATTCATCTGTGTTACTACGTTCACTGACTAGAGTTTCTCACCATCCTTCACTGCTCGATGGTATTAAAATTGTTAGAGACCTACATTTCAGAAAGTCCAAAGATTCTGCTTCTGAAAAAGGTCCATTTTAAAAATATGTATCCCAGTTAAAAAACTTTTTGAAGACTCCTTTTTGTCTTTGGTTCTAAACTTTCATTTAAAATCATTCAGCTTTTTTCGCTCATCACTAATTTCCATTTGCGCCGATACTTAAATATTAATAGAAAAGTTTTAAAGTAATCATAATAGAAGTAAAATATACGTCAATTACTGAAGAAATCACAACTGAATAAACTTCATACGGCACTAAAAATCTTAGTCAAACTCCGACCTTGTTTGGGGCTGCAGGTCAAACGCAATGCAACTTGCTTTCTTTCAGTCGACGCCGCTTTTCGACTTTACACTTATTGTTTTACACACATCTATCTCTTACCATGATTTTTTTTTTTTTTCATTTTCATTAGACATGAAAAAGTGAACATTATTTAATCACAAGAAAAGGATGTCGCTATGGAAAATGAAATAATGCTAGTATAATAGTTCACTTTCAAGAATAATAATAAAAGAAAAAAATGCGGGGTCTAATTTTGCTTTAACAAAATTTGTCGCCCCTGAAATTTTTGCCGCCCAAGCAGCTGCGTACTTGGAAATTGAGCCCTGGTAAAGCACTACAAAGTCTGATCCTAATTAGCAATTATCATTTGGTAAGCAAAAATTTGCCGCTTGTATGGGATGGTAAAAGATTTTTGCTCTATAACATAATGTGGTTGATGAAAACACGCGCTGTGGATCCAGTGCAATTGGTTTTATTAAACTTAAATAATGGAAAGATTCGCATTTAGGAAAAGATCCGCATTAACTTCATCACCTTCTGAAATAGATTTTACTTTTCTTATGATAGGTTTTCGATCAAGAACTGAAAATTTCGGATAAAAACGATGCCTCTTGGATATGTGTTTTGCTGTATCCAACTGAACTTGCATTGATAATACCCTTGTTGCTTCTTTAACGTTGGTCATTGTATCAGTGAATTTGATTTATTACAGGAGGAGGTGAATAGTGCTTAAATTCACCATTTCACCAAGTCGTAGACTCAGTAAAAGTATTTGGATAACTTCGCTAATTTTACTTCTCATTTTAAAGAGGAATTCAAAAAACATGAGCAGCTTACCTCACTGCACTGTCATGCGAGGCATTCTATGTTTTCATACGAATTTCTGTCGCCCTTTTTAAAGTCATGCCGAATATATAAATAATGTCAGATTTTTCATTACATTCTTCTTTGGAGTGCACTTTTGGTTACTTAAATGTTTTGAGTGCATTACTAAAGCTTACGAAGTACTCCAATATTGCATTCAGGCTACACCAGCAGTTTTTGGAATATTTAATACACTTCCAATATTTTTTTAAACCGTAATGTACTGAGTTTTAAATTTTAGTGATGGTTTCCGAAAATGCTTTTAAGTTTTACACATTTTCTCAATTGCTGAACGTTCGAAAACTGAAGCCTCGAATGAGAATACCAATTCATTCTCAGAAAAATATAATCTATTTTAATTGTGTTCTTAAACGGTAAATCCACCGTCAGTCATATGAGGCACACCACAGTTTTCCCTGCTCTTCTTGCAGATATACGAGGAAGAAATTCCAACTTCAGAGGATGCTTGTGAAAATAGTCGTTGTATGAGCCGGAAAAAGCTGAAAAACGCTTGAATGGGAAACAAAATGCGGGATTGAGAGCAAAATCCCGCGGGATCAGGATTTCCAGATTGGATTTTTTTTTTTTTTTCAACTTCACTTAGTTTTCACGTTGCACCTGCATCCACAATGCTCTTTAATTCTATGAAACTCACTGTAAAGAATAAAATATTTCTAGCACCGTTTTCATTACACGTTTTGCATCTTTGCCTGTCCTTTCAATACTAATTTTTTATAAGTTAAATTAATACTTGGAAAACAACTTGGTAGAAAATAAAATCTCGGATCCAAGAGAAGTTTATGACACAATTTCGAGCGAAATCTGCTGGGCATATTTGCACATGTGAAAGATGGCGACTATTCAAGTTTCACAAAAGGAGTGGCGTTATGTTATAATGAAAGTCACAGGTTTAAGCTAAAAAGTTAAGAGTTGTTGATGGAAAAAGTGCCCCTACGAATATGCAAATCGTATTTTATTTACATAGATGACATGAACTTCGTGAGCAATACTTGTCTTCCTCATTGAATGATGTAAGCTAAGTATGAATCTTTTAAGAGACAAAGAAACGACTTTAAACAATTATCTTCTTGGCATATTACTTTTATATTCCAAAAGGGCAATATCTTATAATTGTTTTTTCTTCTTAAATTATCTCTCATTGTACATCAAAAATTCTGCTAAACATAGTAACTTACACAGACTTATTTAAAAATAACCTACCTTTGTGGTGATAGAATAAAACAAGCGTGTTAATATGTTTTAAAGTTAAAATTTATTCAAAATAATACTCATAGACTTTTCAAATTCGGTTTTGGAAATGTTGTTTAGACTGTGTCATGACTGTTTGAATGGTTGGAACATCACTGTAAATGGTTCCTTTAATTGTAGTTTTCAGTTTCGGGAACAGAAAATAGATTTGTGTCCGCGATCACCCATCGTGTTCAACTGATCTCTCAACGTGTGACGATTTCCTGTTCTCAAAACTGAAAACTTCAGTGAAAAGGGTTTTGACAATGATGTTCCATCCATTCAAGCAGCCATGACACGTGTGCTAAGGAACATTCCCAAAACCGAATTTAACCCCTTCAAACCTGGTGCCCGGTATACGGGACATACACTTTAAACAGCTGCTAATCATTTAATAATTGATTTAATTAGCTTTTTTTTTGTAGTTGACTCTTTACATTCTACTTATTATAATCTGTGAAATAATTTTTCGTTTTGGGATTGACAACACTGACATATAAGGATTGAGAGATAGAGAGTGGCTCATTTTTCCAACCATGGATTTTCATTTGAAAAACGAGGTTTTTTTCCTGATTTTTTAAAAAATATATAATTTTTAATTAATCGTTTCAAACGCTTATATTATGTTTTAGAATTGTTTGTAGAACATTTTATAATGAAGTTTGTTCGGTATTTTATCGTTTTTGTATATGAAATATTGATTTCAAAAATATAAGTCCGGAATATTGGACGTGCCATAACTATTTTGATTTTCCTCCTACAAACTCAAAATTTTGTCTATAATATACCCTTTATCATAGTACACTGTGTACCAAATACCAACATTTTTGGTCTAATATTTCATAATTCCGACTGAAGGGGTTAAAAAGTCTATGGACAAATTGTTTGATCGTCCGAAACGTTGTAATAAGTTGAATGTATCCTATTTTGAATAAGTATTCGCTTTAAAAAATATCATCTCGTTTATTTTAGTATATCTCTAAAATGCTCAGTTACTTTTAGATCACCCTATGTATGTTGAAAAAAACCAGCGTGTGTAGCACAAATGACGAAATATATTGCATACATGTGCTGTTACAAAGATCTCCTCATTCAATGCGAATAACTTTTAAACTTGAGGACGCTAAGAAGCAACTTCAATGACTTCAACGTAACACATGTGGGTTTCGTACAAATAGTTTCCACTCATTTACTTTATTCTTTCGGACATTTATTAAAGTATGCAGTTTAGAGATTTTGTTAAAAAGTATTTAGTGCTTTTACAATAATCATTAAGTAATTATGATATAATTGCAATCACATTATAGGTGTATTTAAATTTTTTTTAAAAATCAGGATTCTAGGATTTTTAATTTTTTTTTTCAAAACTGACAAATTTCTAAAGCCTTCTAATCTATTCCCAACAGGAAAAATTACCTTTTCAATCACAACTACATGTTCTGAATATTGTCTCAGGTGTTGAACTATTTTTGTTTTAAATTCTTGCCAAAACACAAAGATTTAGAGTTATAAATTAGTTACAATGTTAGAAAATTGATAAATTAGATATCAATATTCCATATCAATATTTAATGCCCAGAAAATTTTCAAATGACGATTTCAAAACTTACTTTTTCTTTTTGTATTGTGCATAACTTGCAAACTACTTTGCTATTTAACCATTCAGAGAGAGAAATTCCGAGGAGAAACTTAAAGTTCCTTTAAAAAAGAACGAGCTTTTTTTAAATAGAAATTTCGAATGTTTCTCCGACTTCAATCCAAACTTAATTAGCATCATTCTCAGTCGCCTATCCCACGCCGCAAGGAAATTGTAAAAATTTCTTAGATTTCTAAGCTTGTCAAAATCTTCTGCAGCGTACCTTTTTTTATTCCTGAATTGACGCTGGAAATCATTGCGCTTTTAATTTTTACGACCGAGAAACTCCTGTCTGTAATTACTTGGTGTTTTTTTCTGTTTTATTTCCTGTCAGTGAATTTGTGCTTGGTTAAATAGGCATCGTCAAATACGCATATTGATATGGAAGTTTGAAAGTTGCTATGAAAGAAATCATGCAAGAGTCCAAAAATATATACGAAGCACTATTTGAAAACAGTTTAAAAATGTAAAAAATACCAATGCCTCAAGCAGGCCTATCAACCCTATCAGGCAATATCTGAAAAATAATTGAAAAATAATTTTGTCATATTTTTTTGCCTGGTTATTATATTATCGTCTTTAATTTTGGCTCTTTATACCTCTTAACCTTTTTCCCGCTTGATCGATTAACGGATCAACAAATACCCTGTTTATAAGAATGAAACCTCCGGAACCGGAATCCATTTACCCAAGATACAATGATAAAGTTTCTGTTTAATTTGATAATTTTCCCAGGTAATCCAATAAGACTGGTCATCTTTTGCATATGTGTGTTGTTGAGGAAAGTTTCGAATTTTTTATGCAATTTTTTGACATGGCACAGATATATCAACAATCGGATCTGCAACAATGTTGTGGATCATACTTCATCTTTAAGAGAAGTAGAGCAACCGTTAGCCGTTATATACAGGATTTTTGAAAATCGAGGTGGAAATTTTTAGATCTGTAGTTTGAAAATGGAGACACAAATGTTTTCACCAAACACTTAGAGTAAGTGATCCACTATTGAGGTTTTTTTTAAGCGAAAAGTGTGGTGTCAAAACAACGATTTTGTAACTCAAGTTGAAATATTCTTATTTTTGTTTATAATTTTCCTTTGTATACTTATATTTATATGCATACTTGTAATGATATATAATTCAGTATTATATTATTTTGCTGATTAGATAGCTTATTTTGAAACAATTTTCCCGCTAACAATAATTACTTCTTTTAAATAGATATTGATTTATTATAACGTTTTGAGGCAAGTGCTACACTACTGGACAAAAGTTACGAATTAGTAAAGTCCAACATTTTTTCAAGCATAACCTCCCCCTCCCCCAACCCTAAAACAATTCACAACTCAACTGATAATTTTTTTACTTCAAAATGTGAAATTAATTTAAATTGAGTTATTCAGCATATAAAAAATTATTTAATTTCATAAAAAGTACAGTATAAAAAAACCCTTCAGGTTATCAGAGAATGGAATTCATTTCGCCCCCCCCCCCTCTTCCAATAAAAGGCAATAAAAATACAATTTCAAGTCACTCTGAGCAGAAAAAAAAAAAAGGGCAGCTAAGCCGGAAAATATGTTGTTTGGCTTTCTCTCGTTTTATTATAGTAGTCACTTTCAGCAACATTTTAGCAACTTTTCGAGCAACAATTCTGAAATAGTAACCTTTACACTCAAACTTGTTTTTGTGCTGTGGATAGGAACCGCATAAAAAATCGCATAAAAAATATCGCTCGAAACTTCAGGCTTAGCTGTAAAAAAATAATTTTCGCACACGGCTGTTATTTTTTCCCTTTTTTTTAATGCTGTGGATAGGAACCACATAAAAAAAGTCTCACATAGAAAATAACCCAAAAAACTTGCGAAATAACTATAGGAATTGCGCTTTTAAACGAATGCAAGATACTTTAGGTATTTGAGTCTCGCCAAATCTTTTATAATCTGACTTATAAAATACAAATGGAAACATTTATAAGGAAAAAAAATCGCATATGTTCTTATTTTACTCATACAAAACTTTTCAAAATGTATAACGATTATCTATTATAGTCTGACAACACGCGAAATTTTTTATGATAAACGGGTTAAGAATAATTTTAGTCACTACCCCGTGTTTATTTGAAAATACATTTGTCAATTGAGTCCTCATTTGATTGAAATTTTCATAGACCGAAAAAAAACGCAGGAAAACAATTATAAATTAATAAATGATGCATATAACAATTATTATACATAATAATTTCTAAACATAGTAATAGCACGCATACGAATATTTTGATCATGGGTTGAATTTTAACGAGTGCCAAAATAAATGATTTTGACAATATCTCAACAATCTAAATTTCATTCCATTTGCTACTCTAATGACCATTTTAGCGCAAACTTCAGATTCAATGACTCGCTTTTTCACTCCGATAACGAAGAAGAGGATGATAAGAGGTTTAATAAGCACAGCCTTTTTTCCAGAGTGAGTTAATGTGAGGAAAAAAATAATGACGAAGAAAAAATGAGAATGATGAAACTGGTGCAAAGTGTAAGAATTTCAATCGTTAGTTTTACTATTGTCCCTTTTTCACAAGAAAACACTTGACTCCTCCCTCGTCTCATGGTATCCGATGATTTTATTTCGCTGTTTTCGGCAGAAGGTATATTCGGATCATAGCATTTTGTTGTAAAAGCAGCGGTTTTCAAAACAGAAGAATAACTAAAATGACAACCGGCTAGTGAAGCAAGTGATGTAAAGAACACTAAGACATTTTGCACATTAAAATGCACACCCAAGTTAAGGCTGTCTGGTTGTCTCCTTTAGAAGCGCGTGGATTTCTTACTGATCACCCCCGCTAAAATGGAACTCTGCGTTCCAGGAGGCGTGGCGAAGTGTCTTCTCCTGAAAAACGGGCAATAGTTAATTCGTAGTTTGCTTTCTTAAAGTTACGCAAATTGTGTTGTAAGAATCTTAAAATTAGGTATGTTGTATAGTGGGAAAGGTAAAAAGTGAAATGAAAATATAACTTATTCTTATATTATTTGTTTTAATTGCTACATCTTACATGTCTACAAATTTACGCCATTTTCATTCACAGCCGTAAACATCTTGCACGTCTACAAATTTACGCCATTTTCATTCACAGCCGTAAACATCTTGCTTGTCTGCAAATTTACGCCATTTTCATTCACAGCCGTAAACATCTTGCACGTTTACAAATTTACGCCATTTTCATTCACAGCAGTAACTGCTATTTCAAATCAGGATGCCCATACTTAAACTTATGTATGCTTTCCTTAACTATTATGTGCTTAACAAAATATAACTCGGGGTTCTAGATACATTTGAAAACCGAGTTTGAAATTTATGTTATTTTTTGTTTAAACAGGAAAAACGTTTCTTTGAAACTGTACCCATTTTGAAATTTGTTAACCATCATATATTACTTACGTTTTTGAAATACATATGTGTTGAAAAAAGGATTTATGATTTTGATGATTTTAATTTTTTCAAGTTAAGGTCACTGCTTTGTTTTTGGGAAAGTAAATGAAACAACTAAAGGAGAAAGTTTGTTGAAGAAAAGAGTATTGTCATTACGAAAAAGAACTGTTTATTACATTAGGAACTGTATTTATTTTCAATAACTTGCAAAACACGTTATATAAGGAATTTTAAGCAGCGACTGAGAAAAGCAAATAAAAGTAATGACGTGGCTACAAAATGAGTATGTCAAATAAAATAATGATGGGAATAAGTTAAAAGCAAACAACCAACCACTGAAGACAATTTAATACTGTTTTAGACATCATGTGCTAATATTTCCAAAGAAAACCAATTAAGTTAAAATTTAAGTTTATTCGCTGGAAAAAATTACTTTTCTTTCTTGCCGAGATTAATTTGACTCAAAGTTCTGACGTTAGTAAATATTATCTAATACGTAAATGAAAAGCAAGAATTTTACAGTGTGAGGAATGATGGATTCTCCTACAATATTATTACTATGATGATACGAGCGTGTAGGGTAGACCAACCTGTGAATGGACAGCTCGGTTTTATTTATTTATTTACTTATTCTCACCCCCCTTTTCTTGATAAAGTTTCAAATCATTTTCTTAAATGGGGATTGGAAGTAGTAACTTCCTTCATATAATTACAGAAAGAAAACGACTATAAAATGCTTTTTTTTTTCTTTTTTTTCAATGGTTCAAGCAGTGGTGCAAATTACCGGGAGGGGGAGGAGGCGGTCCACCCCGGATGACACTCTTCTAGGGGTATCACCTAAAACAGATATACGAGTTTGTGAGAACCAAATACTTCAAGTCTGGAAAAGTTTCCCAATATATTTCGAATTTTATCGAAATCAAATGTTTTACATTTTATCTTTACACATATTGGCTCAAAATACATGTTTCTTGATTATTTTTTCAGTAAAATTTTTCACCTCTTCAGACGAAAAAGAAAATACGTTCATAATTTGTGTTTGTCTTTTGTCATTTAATGTTTCATAAAAAAAAATAGTTTTTGAGAATTGAATTAACTATATGCCACATTTAGAGGGGGTTTTTTTTGGAGGGGGTGACACCAAAAAATTACCACACCGGGTGACACCCGTGCTGGGTACGCCACTGGGCTCAAGGTTTTTAGTCACAGGTTTAGTGGCCTGTTTTTTTCTTTTCAACCTGCCAAAAAGCCTAACGCAGAATCGTTTAAGTTGCACTTTCTTTTAAAAAAATAATAACATATGAGGCTGTGAAAAGCAAAGAGGTATAAGAGCCAAAATTATAAATTTGGAGACAACCAGTGTAAATAGTAGGCAAACATCTCCTCTGTTGAGGCAGGAGATGGTAATAGTAGCCCAGGATGTAGGGTGGGCCGAAAAACAACTTTTGTTTTTATTTCGATGATGGGTAGTGCGGAAAAGGTGCCACTGATGAAGCAAAGTGCACACGATAAAATTGATTTTTTTTTTATTTTTTTTTGTAAAATTTCTTGATCTGCCGCAATTGGGTTGAAGTTTTGAAAAAATGCTGTTTTTTCATGTTTTTAGCCAAAATTAGTAAACATCCTATGTTTCTATTTTCGATGATGAGTTGCATGAAAAAAGTGCCATTGGTGGCACTAAAATCCCATAAAAATTTTGAGGTGTGTAGTATAGTTCTTTCCTTTGCCACAAATGAGTAGAACTTTTGGCAATTTTCAGTTTTTTTAACGTTTTCAATTAATTTTCTTAAATAGTAAAATTTCGTTTTCGCCATATTTCTCTGCCGTAATTATATAGTTTTATCACATCTGATGCGCTTTTAGATGCGTGGTGTGTCATAAATTAACTACTTATTGCGCATAAAATTTGAAATGTGCTATTCGAAAACTTTGTGCTGCCTTGTTCAAAATTAAGGTAAGTCACCAATAGCATCTTTTCCACATTACCCATCATCAAAATTAAAAAAAAAAAAAAAAGTTGTTTTGGGCCCACTCTACCAGGTAGGTGCTGATACACAGCATGATTTAGAAAAAAAATCAATGAAAGCCTACCTAATGTCTGAACTTTATACGAGTTTTACTCAAAACTTCAAAATACCCTCCAAATCCATTTGCGTCTCACTGCGTCAATTATCAAATTAAATGTGCTTTACTGTCGTACGCTAAATGCTTCCGTCATACATACAACCCAAACTCAAAATAATAGAATATTAGAACTGTTTGAACAAAACTTGTCCCTGAGTCGGAAAAAGAGAACGCTTGCAAATTAAAAAGAGTAAAACTCGTTATTCATGAATGAGTAAATCAATTTAAGCAACTTTTCAGATATTATTTTAACAACTTATTGATTATTAACACATTGGAAAAATATATAGATTTTTTATACGGGTCAAAAAATTAGAATAATCTATTCATCCAATGTGAATTTTAAAAAGTAGCAAAAATATTGGCATACCTGTTAATCGATAGTGTGTCACAAGCATGGAGCTTGGCACCCGGATAATTTTACGCTCTTTTAGAAGCCTTTTTATTGCTCAAAAGGGTTCATCGAGTTGATAAATAGAGGAAAAATAACGAAGTTACACATTATATCATTTCTTAAAGATAGAAAAAGCTATCCAACTCAATTCAAATGAACATTTTATAATCTATGGCATGTAAGATTAAAAAGGATTATAGAAGGACTGACCAACTAAAAAATAACCGAAGTAAAGAAGGTAGAAAATTTGTAATTCCTGGCAGAGATGAACCCAAACTAAAGTAAATCGTCCAAAATAATCGTTGAAAAATCCTTTTTACATCCATAAGTGTTGGAAAGAATCTCTAGTTATCGTGCCCACGCCAATTACACTTAGACGATTGCATAAACTACCTTTTCAATTGGGAATCTACGAAGTAAGACCAAAGATAAACATGAAACAGAAACGTGAACGACTCTCCTGGAGCAAAGAGAAGCTCATACAGGGGCAACAAGGTTGGGAAATTGTTATATCCAGTGATGAATCTTTTTTGAAATATCTGTAATCAAAAAAATGTGTTCGAGTTTGACAATTTTAAAAAAAAAGCGTATGAGAAATCTTGTGTAAGACGTTCTCTTCAATTTGACCCGTCCTTTTCGGTTTGTGGGTGCATGAGAGCTGTTGGAATTGGGAAATTATATATATCTTAAAATAAAACAATGCGTGACTTCCGCTCTTTATCAATAATACTCCATGATACTTCATTTGAGGCACAGCAGTTACACATTTAGTGACACATGTTACCTTTCAGCAAGATTCTACTCCGTGTCATGTCTATAAATCGACTCATAGATTTTAAACAGAAAGTGGAATTTCGGTATCAAGAATTTGTTGTACCTTGAAATCTAAAGACAGTGGTTCAAGACCTGGTGCCCGCCAACAAAATTGAGCTCATTGCCGCATTGAAGAGGGTATGGAAACAGTGTTAGAAACGATTAATGTAAACAGGTGGTAGAATCTGTGTGTGAAAGGATTAAAGCATTGAATTCAGCAAAAAATGACGCAGTCTAGTATTGATATTGCTTCGCTCGAAAGTGCCCCCCCCCCCCCCCTCTTTAATGTGAATATTCTAATATTTTGACTCAAAGTAAACCTTCATCACTATAAACTTTTGGATTATTCTGTCTAAGATTATTTTTAATTCAGTATTTTTGAAATGAAATGCACACTTTAAGGTCTAAGAAAGGTGGCACGTTCATTTAAATACCTAATTTGCACTTTTATTTGGTTAGAATAAACTTTTTTCAAATATGTGAGAAGAATTCTATTATTTTGAATTTGAGTTGTTTATATATAATGCAATTGAAAATGTGCCCCCCCCCCCTCTCTCTCACAGACACACACCGATACTAGTTGTTTGCTAGAGCTTTGCAATGTTGGGTTTAATATAGTATATGTATATTCACTTATTCACTTACGGTACTGTTTCAGAAAAATCAGGAAAAAAACATTAGATATTCTCATACTTTAATTTGCTTAATTTTGAAATGCGCACAAAAAAGGTAATTTTGGTGTGACATACACCCCCACTTCCTCCCTTACGTTACAAAAAAAAAATCCACACTAGTTGGGGTTAAAAGCAAAAAGCTACTGATAGAGAAGTGAATTTAATTCATAAAAACAACTTTAACTGGAATGAATTTCTTGAAAAACTTAAACGCATTACCGTTAAAAGACCAACCGTTCCCTTCCTCAACCCCAAGATTTTAAAAGGATTTAAATAATCCTCAATTCAAAGAATTTTTAAAAGGATATGCTGTCTTTGTTAAAAATAGCAAGCTATTTATTTTTAAAATCTGGAAAATTTCGGGGTTAGGCAAAAGAACTCTTAATAAATATTCAAATATTCGATATGGAAATGCTGCGCATTTTCTAGGACCTGTACTATCACAGTGAAACGCAAATGATATTCTTTCGCATTCTGCGGTTAGTTCTTTTTGGAACTTTTCCACGGATAAAATGTTTCAGAAGTCATAGAACGAAAATAGTGTGCTAAAGACTCCTGTTCAAGCAACAATGTGGTTCTTCCTAAAAGTAAGAGGAATAAAACGAAAGAACAGCCTCACACACGGAGCAGTTTCCCAGAAGAAAATCAAATTTGTATTGAAATGGAAGGAGGTCTCGTTTTTTTATGTAAGGGAAGAAAAATTTGAATAACATTTTTCAGCTTCGGATATGTTTCGCTTTTTTACGTCAAAATTTTACATATTGAATAAAATAGTCGAGTATAGAATTCTTTTATAAATGTTTCAGATATTTTTTAATTGAAATGAACATGTTGTTCTTTAATTTCTTTCTCAGAAACACATGTTCAAATTTCAAGAAATGTTTGCCGTATTTGACAAAAAAATATCGTTAAAACATTGTTTGCCAAGTTGAGGAAAATGTTGTGAGATTTGAGCAAAAGTTTATACCCCATCATGAAAAGAATCGTTGTAAATGGCGAAATTTGTCTTACGGGTGGAGGATCCTCGGAAGTGAGTGATTCACTTCTGAGAGTATTATCAGTTTATTCTAAATTTGAGAATATGATACTTACAAAATGAGACATATTAATTTTGGATTTTTTTTCCTATGTGAGCTGAGTTGTTATTTTTTCCCAGTTGTTGAATGAGTCCATTTAACTGTAAAAGAATTTACACAGTACTGCTAGTTAAAAGACACACCATTCAACCTGACTGTGTGAAACTGCACTCTAGCTCTGCTCTATATTGTGACGAAGTCAACAAAACATCGACTGACACTGTCGTATGTTCTTGCAGCTCTGACAATTTCGCCAACAAATATATTCTACAAGAGTTGTTAGTACTTGCAAAATAATTAATTTAGTTAAAAACAGTGTTGCTATTAGAAGTTTGCTGGCTTTTTTCATTAACAAAGTACTGAAACAACCATCCATCTTTCTCTTTCTTTCTTTCTCTCTCTCTCAGAAAATTTTTGTTATCTACTATAATGCTAATAGGGTAGGTGCACCAATTGTGGCCACTTTAAGGCCAAGTGAAAGTTCTAAGGGACCAACTTAATCTTGTATTCGCACTATAACAATAAAATATGTATATGTCAGTTTTCTGAGAATTTAAGCTTCTTTAACATACATATAAACTCATAAGCAATTAAATAAGCAAAAAGAAGTTAAGTCATTTCAACTGAAAAAGTGTTAATTTCATAAGTTGGGGCCACCTATGAGCTAGTTGTGGCCACCTAATGTTCCAGTTGTGGCCAATACAAAATTTTTGCCTAAGAATTAAAATCCAAGTCCAATATTCGACATACAATTCCTAGAAAACATGTATTAAAGAATAGCAATGTTTTTGGATGTTTATTCATTTTAACGAATATAAAATTTCCAAAAACTAAAAAAATGCTTTAAAATAATTTGTTTTTCCTTATTAGAACTAAGGCCCAGTAAAAAACCTTATTAATTTTCACTTGAAAACATGTTGAACGATAAAAATTTTCAAAACTCATTAAAGTAGCTTTTGTAAAGTTATTGGAAAATTTACGACAAATATTGTAAAAGTAAACCATACATGAATATAACATTGCCATTATAATTAACATTTTGGTACATCTCTTAGCAACAGTATAAAGACAAAGTCAGCAAAGTATTACATAAATAGGAGATTTTGAATCCCGCCAATCCTCGTAGAAACTCATTTCGAAAAAATGCATCTCTAGTTTAACCCTTCATATTCTTACGATATATTATACACATACAAAGGTGTAATAAAAATAAAAGCGAGAATATTTTAAGTTTTCACTTTTGAAAGGGCGCATATGTACATAAAAAATCATTTCAAATAATGCATCTTGATTTTAAATTTTCATATTATTACAACATACTCTGCTTATACAAGAGCCAATATCTCTGTTACTAATAGAACATAGACAAAAATGAATCTGTTCAGTAAAGCTAAAAAAAATGATTAATCTAATAAATGTATCAAAACAAAATTTAATTGGTAAAAAATATCAATTTTAAAATGTTAAGACATTTAAACCAAAATGAAAAAAAAAACATAGATATAGATGCGGTATAAATTTTACTATTTCAATACAGTTTAACTTGATTAAAGTGACAACTGTGCTACAACGTCAAAAATCCGTCCCTTCATTTACCCATAAGCTGAAACAATGATTGTTTATAATGTCATTTAGCTATATTTTTAACTTTTTATATTTGATATAAGTATTGTGGATCTTTGGATAACTTAGAATATATTTTCACAGTATACTTAAAATATTCTGCATGGCCACAACTGGAACAGTATGCAATCCAGATGTGATTATACACTGTAAAAAAATTCCGAAACGTTTCTGGTTATTTCCGTGGAACGTCTAGGGATTTCACACGTTTTCACCTATTTCCCCGTAAAAACAAGTAAGTATCTTCACAAAAAAGTTTCCTGAATTGCTACAAGTTGCACGCGTGCAGACTTTTAACTGTTGTGGAAAGTATTTTTGGCAACCAGTTTAAAGATTGAATGAACGTGTTTATTAAGTGTATCGGCATAAGGTTGCCTACAGCCTGTCCAGCTTGACTAAGCTCCCAATGAGACCGAATAAGTTAGTTGATAGCTACAGCTTTGCAAGGCAGGTATTGTAGACAAGATATATGCTTGGTTCCTCCTTGCATAGCTTTAGCTGCGGTCGCTCTGATTTTTATGGAGCCTTCTTGATAAATTAGGAAGGTTCTAATCACTAAACCTATTTAATTTTTCTAGCACGTTCTAGAGACAGGACTGGCTTTAACAGAGGAGGTTTCGCATTTCTTCAGAAAGGTTACTGACTTTTATAGCGGAAAACGTTCCTAGTTTTTCCAAGATATGTTACTGGACGAAATTGGGCACATCAGCTGCCTATTATTTTCCAGGAACGTTTCTGAATCGTTTGTACAGTGTAGCTATGGCCAAACCAGCAAAATATACGGATTCGTGATCCAGTTTTGGCCATACTATTTTATGCAGATAAGTTACAAGATAAAGAAATGTAATGCACTCACACTAAAATTTTATCTTAGCTTGATAAGAAAAAATTTACATAAGCTAAAAATAAGCAAAACTATTGCTGCTGTAAGTAGATTAAGAAGAAACACTCTCTTAACTGTAGGCAGTAACAAATGCACTAATCCTCACACAAGTGTATCCCTGCATCTAGACAGAGGAAAAGTTCTGGAACTCTCACGGCGAAAATTTTACGAAATGCTACTCAGATTATGAAACAAGCTTTAGGATTCATTGAAGTGCTCTATATTCATAGTATTTATGGCTTGAATGTGAAAATGACCACAACTGGTGCAGTGGCCACAACCGGTAAACATACCCTAATATGTGATAACTTTTATACATGAGCGTTAGTTCTGTGACAGTTTCAGTTTTTTCAATTAAGAAAAGCGTTTGCAATTCAGAGCAAAAATTGGTTGCAGATGATACTCTACAGCATGTTGCCGCTCATGGTAGTATTATAGATTAAATTTTCATTTTAGTTCTTCTATACATGTTTTTTGTGCATGATTTTTTTTATGCACAAAAAAAAAAAAAAAAAAAAGAAACGATCTCATTATTAAAAGCTCCTCTAAAGAATTCAATTTGGAAAGAATACTGAATAATTCGATTAACTTACGGAACATGGAATGCTAAGGCTGTCGGAATGAAAATCGATTTAATTAAATTTCAAATAACACTGCTCAAATAAGTTTTCATTATATCTGTACCTCAGAGCCAGACTGACGTAAGTCCAAAAACTGCGATTTCCAGTTTAGTAGTGCATTGTATGTAGAATCCTAGTCCGCATCGAGTAATGTAAGCGCAATTCTACAAAAAAAAATTAAAAATTAATTTGAATTTTGACATCTGGAATTCAAATTATGTTTTTCGCAATCACGAGTGTGCGTGTATGTTTGTGTCTGTGTGCAAGTATGAGTGTGTGGGTAGTTGTGTGTATGGGTGTTTGTGTGTGGGGGGATGTGTGTGTGTGTGTATGCATAAGTGTTTGTGTCTGTGTGCAGGCATGAGTGTGGGTAGTTGTGCGTAGGTGTGTGTGTATGTGTAGGTGTCTGTATGTATGCGTGCGTGTATGTGTTTGTGTATGTGTGTACTTGTATGTATGTCTGTGTATGTGTTTGTTTGTACGTGTGTGTATGTATACGTCTAAGTGTAGGATATTGACGCAACCTGGAGATGGCTTTCGCTAGAGGAGCAGCATCGTGAGGCGGCCGGCCGACGGTGGTGCTGCGGAGGGTGCTGGCGGGAAAATAAAATCATTGGACACCCAAACAGTCAAATGAAAGCAATAAGCTATCGTGATTGCTCAAAAAAAAAATCCTTGTAATTATATGATCAGCGTTAAAAGGGTGCGCGTCCCTATTTTTGCATGCAACAGACAATCTTTTTTCCTCCCTCCTGCAAAGTCGCGATTATGTGACTTACGTTGTTATGACTCTGAGGTGCAGATATAATCAGACATTTTTACGAACAAGGAAAGCATTAAAAAAAATACAGTATTAATGATACTGAAGCATGTTTTTTAACTTTAAGAGCTTAGCGTTTATGAAAGGGTTGGGTCACACCCTGGTAACAGAAGTGACGCAACCCTGAAATCACCAATTTCTACAAATCAAACAAATTTAAATATCATGAATTTCTATTGCATACTGCTACTTAAAAATAAGTATTGTTCCTATTATTTTAGTTCCGCTTCATTCTTTAGTGTTTTCAAAACGACACAATCGGATCTCGATAACTCGAAGCTTATAAATTGAATTTTCCTTTACCTCGGAGTTTTCATTGGGTCACAAACTCTTGAGACTGTTGTGGAAACTTCCCATAGCTCGAACTACCAATAACTCGAACGTTTTAGCCCGTCCCTTGAGTTATCGAGAGTTGACTGTATTACTCTAATTAGCAAGTTATTTGGGGAGATTATGGGGGGAGTTGTGTCGCTTCAGAATCCATGAAAATCTAAAAAATGTGTTAAAAAGTAATAGAACTGTTATTTTATGGACACAAAGGTATTTTGACTTGTGTAGGTTCTGCAGACTAAAAGATCAGACTTTCTAGCTTCCTTTCCACGCCACACCTTAAAAACTCAAATTTTTGATTTTGTGTCACTTCTGTTGCTGGGTCGCGATATGTAAAAACACTGGTCTTTAATGTTTTTACGATACAAAAGGCATTTAGTGTAGTTTAGCTTTCGTAAACTGTAAAAACGACTCAGAAACGTTCCTGGAAAATAATAGGCAGCTGATGTGCCCAATTTCTTCCAGCAACACATCTTAAAAAGCCCAGGAACGTTTCCCGCTAAAAGTCAATAACCTTTCTGAAATTAACCTTGAAACTTTCTGAAGAAATGCGAAATCTCCCCTGTTAAAGCTAGTCATGTTTCTAGAACCTTCTCGAAGAATTAAGTAGGTTTAGTGTTATTGATCAGAACCTTCCTAATTCACAAAAAGGTTAATTAAAAATCAGAGCGACCACGGCCAAAGCTATGCAAGAAGGATCCTACCATATCTCTTACCTGCAATTCCGACCTTGCAAAGCTGTAGCTATCCATTGACTTTTTCGCTCTTATTAGGAGCTTAGTCAACCTGGACAGGCCATAAGCAACACTACGCCGATACACTTAATAAACACGCTCATTCAATCTTTAAACTGGTTGCTAAAAATATTTTTTAAAGAGTGAAAAGTCTGCACGCGTGCAATCTGTAGCGATTCAGGAAACTTTTTTCTGAAGATACTTGTTTTTACGGGGAAATAGGTGAAAACGTGTGAAATCCCGAGACGTTCCACGGAAATAACCAGTAACGTTTCAGAATTTTTTTTGCAGTGTATAAAGAACATAAACTTAGAGGCATTTGTTAAATGAAAAAAGATCAAAATTATTTGTGCTAAAATGAGATTAAAATAAAAGTACAACTTGAATGAAGCACAGATTGTCCTGAAAATGCTGCAAACAGCTATTTCAAGGCTACTATAGAGCCTTTTCATCGTCGAAAAAACCCTCAATATGCAAAAAAAAAAAAAAATCACTTACGACTTTTTTGTTGTATGGTGACATTTTTTACTGATAAAAAAACTCCATTGCAACCTGGAAGTAGCTATTTGCAGTATTTTATGGACGATTTGTTTTTTATTTACTTTTTGCAATCATAGTATTATTGATGTTTATGCATTGAAAATTTACTAGTAAAAACTAAAAGAAGTTCGTTGCTTTCTTTGGCTATTTGTTTTAATGATGCGACAGTAGCTTATTTATTACTTCATGCACTTCTTTTTACAAGGCCATAAGGTACAGCTACCAGTAGTTGACATTACAGCTTACTAGCTGACACTGCAACTACTAGTTGACACTTAAAAGAAGGAGTCGAAAGGTAAGTATTGAAAATTTAAAACCCATTCTATAATTTTGATTAAAGAGGCATTTGGTTCCTTTTTTAATGCTTTTCATGTCAAAATATAAAATTTCTTTTAAATTTGCAATGTTCGTTTTTTAGCTTATTCATAAGTATTAACTACTAGTACACTGTCAACTACTAATTGCAGTGAAAAATGCTGATGGTTTAACCTTACGATGTTTTAAAACTGTCTTTCATTCATCATATATGATTTTTCACAAACAGGAAAAATTTGAAGCACGAACTATTGAGCAGAGATATTTGACATTCCCAAACATATGGCAAGTAATCCCACCTTTCATCATGAAATACGAATATTAATGCAGAATTCGAGTCATGCAGAGGAAAATATTTCAATCTCCCTCTAAGTTAATGTTTAGAAATTCAGCGATCGTCTTCAATACTTGCATAGATGTCAAGAGTGCGTTCTTTTGCTATTTCTACTACGCTCAGATTAGAAAATATTTTCCTGATTTATCAATATCAAAGTCGTAGCATTTAGCTGGTAACGGCCGCATGTTTCTGAGTTGCACGTAAGTTTGATGTGCTTTTTCAATTCCTTTCGGGCTTTTCGAGGTTTTATGGAACCATTTTTCATCTCTCATCATATTTTCGGTCTCTTAATACTCCTTCCCGGTATTTCAATATTCATAAAAATGGGTCGATGAAGTGTTTAATTTTTAGTTGCGAAGATATGCAGGGAGTTTTGCCGCACTTTGGCTGGTAGATTAAGAGTTGAATAGTTAATAAATATCATGTATTCAAAGCCTAATAAACGCAATTAAAAAAAAAGAAAGACAACATAAATAAAACAACAGTAAAACATTTAACAAGAAAAAAATTTCTCTCACGACTATTTTCTTGTATGTTGAATATTAATAGTTATTTGCAGCATTTTATGGGCCATTTGAGCTTTATTTTCGTAGTCCTTTTATTTCAATCGTACACTGTAAAAACGATTCAGAAACGTTTCTGAAAAATAATGGGCAGCTGATGTGCCCAATTTCTTCCAGTAATATATCTTGGAGAAACCAGTAACGCTTTACGCTAAAAGTCAGTAACCTTTCTGAAATTAACCTTGAAACTTTATGAAGACGTGTGAAATATGCCCTGATAAAGCCAGTCATGTCTCTAGAAAAATTAAGTAGGTTCAGTATAATTGATTAGAACCTTCCTACTTTACTAAGAAGGCTCCATAAATATCAGAGCGACCCCGGCTAAAGCTATGCAAGAAGGAACCAAGCATATCTATTGCCTGCAATTACCGCCTTGCAAAGCTGTAGCTATCCATTGACATTTTCGCCCTCATTGGGAGCTTAGTCAGTCTGGACAGGCCGTAAGCAACTTTAGGCCGGTACACTTAATAAACACGCTCATTGAATCTTTAAACTGGTTGCTAAAAATATTTTCCACAACAGTGACAAGTCTGCACACGTTCAACTTGTAGCGATTGAGGAAACTTTTTTGTGATGATACTTGTTTTTACGGGGAAATAGGTAAAAACGTGTGAAATCCCGAGACGTTCCACCGAAATAGCCAGTATCGTTTCGGAATTTTTTACAGTGTAGTGATATACATATTTATGCGTAAAGGATTCTCTAGTGAAAACTAAAGCCCTTGATCGTAGCTTAAGTTGCGACATGTCCGCCATCTTGGGGCTAAACGTCGCTTTCTTCCTATGTCTGCTATGACTAAGTAAAATGTTTTGCTTCTTGACTGTGGATTAACATGGAGCTAATGAGAAAATACAATGAATAAGCAAAACACGCTACTTTATCATAGCAGGCATAGGAAAAAATCGGTGCTTAGCCCCGAAATGATGGACGTGTCGCTTAGGGTGGTTCAAAAAAACTTTTTTCA
This sequence comes from Uloborus diversus, assembly GCF_026930045.1. Lineage (NCBI taxonomy): Eukaryota > Metazoa > Arthropoda > Arachnida > Araneae > Uloboridae > Uloborus > Uloborus diversus. The sequence continues at coordinate 12,565,549 of NC_072733.1, read as the reverse complement.
GCTGGAGTCCAGGAAGCCCCCGACTTTTTTTAGACTCACTAATAGTATTATGCTGTAAAAGTTTTAGCTTCTTAATAGCATTAAGAAGCTAATATAATATTGCATTTTTTTCAGTTCAGTGTATTTTTAACCCCCTTCCCCATACTTATGAAGTTTGGGGGGGGGGGGGGGTGAGCACCCTCTCTCAGTTGAAATAGGAAGCTAAAATTCTTCCAGTATATTGTTATCGAAAAGTCTAAAAATATTGAGGGCTGTCCTGTTATCTAGGGGAAACTTTTTTTTTACATGTATTTTTGAACACCCTAGTGTCGCTACTTAGCAAAACCAAAAAGAAAATTATAGTGTTCTCCGATTAGAGGATTTAATTACACGTTTGTAAACAGTTACTGGTCATAGAAACGTTTCCAATCATTAATTTCATTCCTATATCAGCAGCAATGGTGACTTTTTTGGTATAATTGTTGCTATAGAAAGCTTCCTCAAAAGTATTTTCAGTGTACTGCAATTAATGTTTGACATTTTAGGAAAACTGTTAATGTATCAAGCAGAAAATTTGCATTTTCAATTCTGACGTACACTTCTTTTTTGTTAAATTCATCTAAATTTTTTAAATGCGTTTCAAATTCTCGTGAATATTAATGCTTTGATTTACTTCACATTTACATTACATTGCTTTACATTTCACGTTAATCAACAAGTAGCTTGCAATACTACTTCAGACACGTTTGTTTTGTTAGGCTTAGATCTACAATATGTAATGGTCTGCTAATTTACATTTGCTTCTCGCTCTCTCTCTCTCTTTCTTAATTACCATGCTTTTTAGACGGAAATATTTTCGGAATTTACATATTCATAATTAGATTTTTTCGTGTTTTACTTTAAAAAATAACTATGCTTTCCTTTTCAAATTCGCTTTTTATTTATCTTTCTTAACACAAATGTTCATGCAGAGAACGAAATATCTAATCTTCAACACAATTGCTGCTTAGATTTATTTGTTAATTGTGTATTAGAAAAAACTGTAAAATAATATTTGTAAGAAAACTTTAAATTAAACTTGAAGTAATGAAAATTCAATTTCAAGATTTAATCTTTATTTTTCCTTAAAAGAGACGAAATAATATTTCTATAAAATTGAAGATTATTTCAAAAACTCTTAGGTTTTTGAGTCAAAATTTAATTTATCCACAGTAAACTCCCTATTATCCGTGGGGCTGATTATCCGCACGTCAATCAACAATCAGGAACCTGTATTTTCGTAGCAGAAAAAAAAAACAATACCTGTTTTTTATTTATTTATTTATTTATCTGCTTATTTATTAGTTTATTTATTGTGCTATCTTCATCGCACATACACTTGATCTCTAGTAATGAAAGGTATTGCTTTCAACTTAAAAACCATGATTAAACAGGTCACATGATATTTATTTATTTACTTTTACTGCGAAAATACACTGATTACTTATAACTAATTTTTTTCTTCTTCATTTTTCCCTATTTATTTTTTACTTTTTCAGAAAAAAATATTGAACCTGTGAAATATCCTGGCGTAAACTGCTTATTCTTACAACAATTTGTTTCTTCTCTATGAATTGCATAAATAAAATTATTGTTTGGCTTTAACTATTTAAAGCTATTGGCTCTTTTCTCCTTTTATTATTTACTAGCCGCCTGCGGCGACCAGCTGGTCCGCCTTTTTACGCAATTCGCCTTTTTGCACCAGGGTTGCCGCCTTCGGCGGCTGATTAGACAATTTAGCGACGGTATTAATCAATGTTTTTCTCTATATATCAATATTATCATTCGCCTTTTTACGCCGACGTTGGCTTCTTCGGCGGCTGCTTAAATAAATTTTGTGTTGAATAAGTATTTTCTAGATCTATCTCCCGTTATGTCCTTTTAATATTTTTAAAGGGGGGGAGGCAGAAAGGGACTCTTCATGCAAATTTTGTCGGAAAATAACAAAAAGCACTTCCACTTTTATGTGAAAGCATTGTTTTTTCAAAGTCATGGTGTGTGTTTGTGTGGGGGGGGGGGGTCATTGATCCCCCGTTGAAATTCCTCTATTTCTTACTGTCCATCTACTGTATCCACCTCTATATTTGTCCATGTATAGTCCCTCTTTCTCTCTATCTATCTATCTATACGATCCATGCATATCTACCTCTGATAGTAATTAACAATCCTTTTCTATGTAAAAAAATAAAAAAATAAAAACATTTTTTGCTCACTTAATATCATCTCTCTATCTGCCAAACCTAACCACCAATCCCTACAAAAATCATGCAAAATACCGCGGGCTTTATTTATTTACTTAAAATTGCACGCAAAAAATAGGCTCTAAGTACCCATAAATATAGCAAAACGTCCAGAAAAAAAAAAAAAAAAAAAAAAGTTGGGAAAATAAAGATATGAAATCTTTGAACGTTGGAAAAAAAAAAGTGAAGAGAAAGCAAACGATTTCAGTTAGGTCACGTGATTAGGAAGTGCGGAACTCAGCCGGCAATGCTTACAGGTCGCGTCGTGTTCTGCATTTAAAAAATTGTAATAAAAAAACTTGTGCGTATTTTTAAAAACTTTTTTCTTCTGAAGGGGGCGGAATGTTTTTACTATTACCAACTAAAATTTTGGAATTGAGGGCTCAATACTTTTTGCAGGATGGGTTTCGAAAAAAACTAAACCCAGAAAAAAAATGCGAAATAAAGGTTTTTTCAAAAATTTATAAAAAATACAAAAATTGCTCTATCTTCAAAATTTTTTCATTCATCCTATTTAAAATTAAATTTCCTACACTATAGTACAAAAAATATTTGTGTGGTGCGTTTGGTTCGGGGTCTGTGAGGTAAAAAGTACTAAAAAGTGCAAAAAAAACGCATAAAACATTAAATAACTTTTTTCTAATTAAAATATCAAAAATCGAAGCCCGAGGTGCACAACTTCAGCAAAAACTACACCTGTATATCAAATTTCATCTTTCTATGCCTTACCGTTTTCCCGGGATGCGCGCCACACACACACACCCAAACATCTTATTTTATTATATGTATAGATTATCTTTAGTATGTGTATTAAAATCTCTTCAGCAAAGTACTACAGTTTGATTATTTAAAGCGATTTAGAAAGGGTAGTTTGATAACATTTAAATCAAATCTTCACATTGTACAAAATTCGAGAAAGAACCTAGTTTGTCTAGCATCGCCTCAAAACAGTATGAAAAGAAACTGAATTTTAGTGCATAGCTCATATACTTCAACCAAAAAACTCTTTATCGCAATATAATGCCTAATATTTTGAGCAGTGAATTTCACATCCATTTCCGAACAAAATCTTTTCTTGTTTGTATCAATATCTTCACATTCTATACTTTTCTTCACTCATCAAAAATAAATTACATGGCTTAATAATAACACCTGCGATAAATGCTGTAACAAAAATTAATATTGATAACTAGGATATTGAAACATGTTCCATTATAGACTGCAGTAACTTTGTATCGCATTCTTGTGGGAAAACAGCAGTAGCTGGAAACATCCAAGCATAAAATTTAACTTTTGATGTTTTTTTATTTTATCTTGATTTTTTTTCAGATTAATTACTTTTTGATAGATTTGTTTAAATGTTTATAATTATATTTTGACTAAACTATTGATTGTTTTTTTTTTTTTTTTGAAATTTAAGAGAATTTTCAGTCTGTATAATTTTGTAAAAACGGGCTCCAATTTATTAGTAATATTCTTAGAAGAAACTACTTCATACATTCTCATCAAACTGATCTAAAAGCTAATTTCACAAGAGTTTTAGATTTTGAAGCTTTGTTGTTTTTTTTTTATTTTTAATTATTTAATTACGCTGCTGCATGAAAATTGAAGATAATTAGTCATTGTAGATAGAAAGTTCCCATGCTTTAAAAATACTTTTAAGCAAAGTGGTAGGTAAAATAGTCAAAAAGTGAAGATGGAACTTTAGCTTTTGCTTATTTTAAGTGTTTTCAAGAGCCATAAAATTTATGAAGTATGGCAAGATAAAAATATGCAACGTGTCTTTCATGGAAACAAATTGTTAGTGCATAGCAAAGCTGCAAAAGTTTGATGTGCCATGTTCCTAACTGCGATAATGTTTGCTCTCAGTTTTATGACGGCAGCATTTGTTGCATCCATAAACTGAAATACATTTTAGCACGTACACAAGTATTAAGAATTTATCTGGTATGAGCTCGTTCCATTGCTGTGTGATTTGGTATAATGAGTCACTTTCCTCGAATTTAATGCATAACGAAAAGTAGGTCTAATGCCGTATACTGTAGGAAAAGAGGTAATATTTTTAGTCAAATGCAGCTTTCGTTTTCACTATATACTTAATTAAGGGTAATGACGTGTGTTATGGGAAAACGTTAGTGTTTCTTTAAATGCACACTAATATGAATGTCTATTTAAAAAAATAAAAGAACCGTGAATGATTGCTCTAAAAGAGTTTATAAAATTTACTTTAAATAAGTAGTTTTTTTTTTTTTTTTTTTTTTTTTTTGAGTATTGATGTTTACACTAGAAAAGGAATGGTATTTATTTATTCAGAAGTTCAACCATTTTGGACACGGTAGAAGTCATGGTATCAGACTTTATAAAGGCACTTTTATGATGTTATACTTAGAAATTATATTATGGTTTGATCCCTTTTCATCTCTTTAAGTTCAGCCACTTCCGTTTCATATTTACTATCTTCTGCAATCTTTTCAGTAATAATCATGATTTGACACAGATGTGAAATATTTCATGTGACATAAATACGACATCGAAAAAACATTCAACTTGTGACTAGTTACTTTGTTCCGTCGTGAAGGCGAAAGGCGACAACGTCATCATGAGACGCCACCGCGATCTGATAGTCAAACGCAGCTGCAACCTGTTGATGACTTTACGGTGACATTTCATGGCCGTCACATGACGGTCACCCTCACGTGAAGCCATGTGATTTTCACTTTAGTCACAATGCTATTGGAGGTTATTATTATTATGTATTATTAGTGTGTTATCATTATTATTATTATTATTATTATTATTATTATTATTATTATTATTATTTATTATTATTATTATTGCTTATTAATGTATCTTAATTATTATTACTATTATCATTATTATTAATAGTGTTATTATTTTTATTATTATTATAACTAATTATTTATTATTGTTATTATTGTTACTATTATTACTTATTAATTTATTATTATTATATTATTTATTATTAATATTACTACTTATTTATTTATTATTGTTTTTATTATTGTTGTTAATATATCATTACGTTTTTACTTATTCATTATTAATTTTCTTATTGTTAGTCTTTACAACTTCATTTAACACTCCATATTTTATGCGTCGTAGACATTTCTGTTCTTTAATTTTCCGACTCTTATTAGGTTTCCGTTTTTCCAATTCCCTTTAATACAGTTACTTCTTTAAACAGCAGAACTTGTGAGCATTTTTTTTCTCGCCAAGCTAAGGAATCAATAGCTACATTGTGAATATGCTGTATTGGCGATAAATGTTATGTCTAGTTCAAGACAAACAAATAAACTAATCTCAAGATTATTCCCTAATGAAGTATCGTTCCAAGGAGATTGCAAAGACCTGACACATGACAATGAATCACGTGAAAAGTTTTGGCCAAACTTTTTTTTATAATTCCGAACAGGAACACTCTCTCTATTTGTTTAATTTCTCTGGGACGAATAACTACAGAGTTTCGATTCCTTTGGTGACAACACTCAAAACGGTGGCGCCATCGGCCACATCTTCTTGCACTGCGTAATTTGTCCGCTGGTGAGCCTCCTCGTTAACACCTTCATTAAACCACAAGCGTATATTTCCCAACATAAATCCTGCTTAATAACTCTGAAAAGAGCAGATTCCGTATCAAATCACACATGTAAGCTTTTAATATTCAGTTATGTATCTTATAATTCTTCTTTTATTTCAGTTATTTCTTCTTTTATTTTCTCATTCTTAATTACTTATATAGTTTGTTTATTACGAACAAATTATAATATTTGTACAGAATTTATTTTCTTTGTATAACGCGTTGAATGATAAATGTTATATTTTCCAACAGCTTAAGGCATTTATTGTTGAAATATAAATCTTAAACGCGCTGAAACTGTTGTTAAATACATCACATGCTTTAATTAGATTCTAATAAATTCTCTAAATTAAAATGAGTACCTGTGTATCAGCCATCTAACTAAACAAATCTAACACTTCACCGCGCAAATTTCCAATCAAAAGTGTGTGCACGTATTTTGTATTTACAAATAGCCTTTCTTTAGTTTAATAAAATAAAACTGTGCGGCAAAAGTTGCAGATTGGTCATCTATACTGTTTAGCTCCATTACCTTGGAAGCTAAGTCTACTAACACCGTGAAACGTGTGAGGAATTTTCCTTTCACATTTGTGCTTCTCACCTTGGTATTTGGTCAAGTGTATAATTTTTCTTAAGAAATATAAGGCCCCTACCACTTAGTGTAATCTTATTGACTGTGGTTGCGGAGTTTAATTACATGAAACTATTAAGCCTATGAAAACTTGGTAGCACAATGTTTTAAATTAACGAAAGCGATCAGCTTATAATCAGTAAATTGAAGTTTTTAGGTTACATATTTTCAACGTTCTCGTTTATGTGTAATAAAACAGCATTTTTGTGCAGATAAAGTCAGATTGTTCAAATATATTTTTGAAGCATGTTCCAACTAAGATAAGAATGTACCAGCTGTCGTTGACAGAATTTTCATTTAATTTCTTAAATCGGATGCAGGAATCGTGACTTAATGCGAGTATATTGTTTTTATTTGTATTAAGTTATTAAATTCAATAGTTGAAGTTTTACGTCGTCACTTTGTTTTATATTATCCTTGTGAAAAACTTTTGATGCTAAATTATTTACTAATAATTGCTTGAATTTATCTTAAGTAACTTTATAACCGACTAAGGGAAAACATGTACATTTGTTTCATTCATATTCCAGAACTTTCTTAATATACTTTGCGCGGAGTGGGGGGAGGGGTAGGGGAATTTGTTTTAAAACACCATCCTGATGAAAAAGAATAAGTTACTCGTCAACTCCATTCCTAATACTTGCTTAAATTTATCTTGAATAATTTTATTACCGACTGAGTTAGCAGCATTCAAATTTGTTTCATCCATATTCCAGATCTACTTACCCTTCTCACTTAACCGCTTGCGATACAGCTTGACCACAAAGAGATGGCGGATGAAATGCAAGTGAAAACGGACCGTTTCATTTTGTAATAGGCAGTACGAGCGAGATCGCGCTGGCAGTAAACCCTTTACTTGCTTGCGAGTTCTCTGCACGCGCGATCTCGCTGATCCAACCTATTACAAAAATGAAGCGGTCCGTTTCGCTGCCATTCCATCTGTCATCCCTCCGTGGTCAAGCTATAGTATCTTTTGGTTCCTGAATAGTAAGGAGGAAAACTATAAAGATATGCACTATTTACAAAGCAAAAAAAAAAAAAAAAACAATCAGCGTAAGCTGAGGTACTGTAATTCAAAACACCACCTGATAAGAAATGAATAAGCACTGTCAAAAAATTCCGAAACGTTACTGGTTATCTCCGTGGAACGTTTCGGGATTTCAGAGGTTTTCACCTATTTCCCCGCAAAATCAAGTATCTTCGCAAAAAAGTTTCCTGAATTGCTAAAAGATGCACGAATGCAGACATTTCACTAGTGTGAAAGATATTTTTCGCTACCAGTTTAAAGAATGACTGAGCATGTTTATGAGGTGTATCGGCTTCAATTTGATCACGGCCTGTCCAGATTGACTGAACTCCCAATGAGAGCAAATAAGTCACTGGCTAGCTGCAGCCTTGCGAGGCAGGAATTGCAGGCAAGAAATATGGTTGGTTCTTGCTTGCAATTATTCGCGCAGCTTTGGCCATGGTCGCGGTAATGCTTGTGGATCTTTCTTGGTAAACCAGGAACGTTCTAATCAAATACATTAAACCTGTTTAATTTTTGTAGAAGGTTCACGACTGGCTTTAACAGGGGATATTTCCCAGCATTTCAAGAAGGTTACTCACTTGTATCGGAAAACGTTCCTGGTTTTTGTAAGAAATGTTACTGGTTGAAATTGGCACATCAGCTGCCTGTTGTTTTCCAGGAAACGTTCTTGGAATCGTTTTTATAGTGAGTAAGTTTAATGGCAGAACGTACAACGGTCAAGTTATTGGGATATCACTGAATCACATTGGTCGTAGTCATAAAAAGAGAGAACTATGTTGACTCACATGAGTCCCGCAGTGACACATTTGTGACATGTTTCATGTGACTTCACTGCGATGTCGCTGCATCTTTTAATATGAGACTGTCACCTTGAGAGATTGTGATAACGTTACTGCATCGTCACTTTAACTTTGCCGCGGTCTCACTTTTTTGAACAGATAAGTTTAATACAATAACGAGAACGCAACATTGCTGAAATAACTCATTCTTGGGAACCATCCCCTTTTTAGTGCATTGGTTTACTTTGGTAAGCTTTTCAGGAAATCTTCCGTCCTTAAATTTCTAATTACGCTGTATTATATATAAAATGATCAAGAAAATAAAAACTTAAGATCAGGAAAATAAAAGCTTAAGTTCTCGAAACTCCAAAAACTCAACCTGAAACTAAATCAACTATAATATTAAAATCTGTTCGCGTCCGTCTGTCTGTCTGTCTGTCTGAAGATCGATCTTCTCGAGAACCGCTGCGAATCGAGAGTCAAACGAAATACCGATCAATTCGAAATTTTCCAAAGAAGACAATCGGACCAATTTCGTAATTGTCACACTTTAATTAGCGGAGATATTAATTAAAACGTTAATTAACATAACGTTATTCAGGAATTTTTATTTCTTTCCTGTTGCCATTTTGCATATGGGTGAGCAAGAAAAATTTTAATAATTGTTTTAAAAGAGATTTTTTTAGGCTGCTGTCCAAATCTTAAAATAACGTTTCTATCTAGAATTTCATTTTAAATTAGTTTAAAATTGGTTGCTCTATTCGGACATAGCCTTCATTTTATCGTCTGTCCTTTTTTTATTTTTTACATTCAACGTTCTTAACTCTTTTCAGCATATGAAAGTTGTTTCTTTAGTTATGTTTATTGATTGTAGTGTAAGTTTATCATTCACCGGCCTCATATTTTGGTACATTTTGGATGTGTGACTAATTATGTTTATTTTGATGGACCTTTTCCCGTCACATGGGTGAGTTTTCGAATTGTAATAGCTCTTTTTTTCCTTCCTGTTTCTATTTTTGAAACACAGTTTGTATCGTTAAAAGAACATGTTAAATTAAGATTGTTTGGATTTCTTTAATTGAAATAGAGTTGAACAAAAAAGATTGTTTTTAAGGATTTTAGCTAAAGCTAAATTGGAATCTGATGACTTGGTATTAAATTAATGCTTATTGATATTTATTTAGTCTTTGTGCTTTAGTTTCACGTAATCAAGCAAAAAGTGTGTGTCATTTTATGTAAAAAGCTGATTGTAATTGTACATAAATATTTCAGATATAGTCTATCAGACGTAATTAATTTTAATGTGAGCACAGATTATACATTTGATAATGCATATATTTTCATCTTTTATGCTAATTAAAAATGCTCATAACTTGTATCATTGAAACTATGATTAACGTTAAAGAGATTTTTGCCAAAAATATGCTCTACTGGTGTTTTGCAAACTTTGCATTACGCGTATTTATTTACTCCTTAGCGCTTCAGAAACTGATGTCAGAGTAATACAAAAACATCAATTGGACATCTCTTTCATTTTTTAAGTAGCCCGTGCAACGCCGGGCACGCAGCTAGTATAAGAAGAATCTTTGCTTTGAACTTATGTAACTTAAAAGCAGTGTGTACAGTATATGAATAGAAAGGTAAATATAAAATGACAAGGAAAGAAAAAACTATTTGAGTATAAAATGAAATTTTAGGTGTAGAGAATTTGGAGGACCCTTTTTTACGATGAAGAAAAATAGATTTCTGAAAGCTTTATTGATTGAAACAATATTTTTTGTTCACTTTTGAGCATGGGAATAAAATCAACAAATCTTTCTAGATGGGACAAGTAGAAATTGGTTTCGTGTGTTGATAAAAAATCATCTAGTAAACCAAAAGGGAAAGAAACTAAAAACGTTTTACAGCTAGTAATGCATTGAGATATATATATATAACCTGACTCGAAAAAATCCCATCACAAAATAAAAACTATTAGGGAATAATGATCTTTCGGAAATGCATTTGTCAATCTGACACATTTAGTTGAGTAAAATTACAAGACCATGAATTAATGTAAGCGAGAGAAGAGCCATTTCAAATTTGAAATGGTGGCCCATTATTAACAGATGAAAATGCTTTTGGTGTTGATAGTAATTTAGGATAAAATGGTTTGAAAATGTCCTGTAGGCGTAAATGTTAATGATTTGGCTCGAAAAATATCCTTAAAATAACCAAATCATATAACTTAAGGAAAAAAATCGTTAAAGGTTCCATGACAGTTTAGTAATCTGCAAAAAAAAAAAAAAAAAAAAAAAAAAAAACAAGCATACAATATTTAGCATTCAGCCCCTGGCAGTCATTCAAATCTTGCCATCTTGAATTCAAATTATATTTTTCGCAATTGCGAATTTCGATAGGACCCTACTCGTTGGGTTTTCTGTTTGTAAAAATGGCTCGTATCGCAATCATAATTGCGAAAAACGTAATTTGAATTCATGACGTCAAAATTCTAATTAGTGCCAGGAGCTGAATGCTATATGTTGTGTGCTGGAATTTGTCTAAAAGAGGTTTGCTCAAATTCGAGAGGGTGGGGCATAAATAAAGTTTGATTCCGGAGGACATGAATGCTATCGTCCAGGAAGAGAGACATGCTACCGGAGGCTCGTGGACCAGACACAAACGACACCAACTAGAAGGAGGAAGATGCTTGGCGGAGGCCCGTAGACCAGAGAAGCTTGCATTATAAACATAGAAAGTTATAATCAAAGGAACATCAACTACGGCCAAGTGAGAGCAATAAGCAATTCCTGATTGTTAAAAAAATGTATCCGTTCTTTAACAGGAGCTTTTTCCCCACAAAGTTTGTGTAAAGTAAATCTGCCGATAAATTTCACGATCTATGTTTTCCATAATTTTCCCATAAATGCTAGCGTTATTTTTTTTTTTTTTTTTTTTGAGCTGTTTGAAATTTAACGGAAAACTTTTCAAAACAAAAAGTGTAGCAGCGTTGTTTAGGGTAAGTGGGTCACCTTCCTAAAACTGAAATATGGATAAAGTTTTCAAATTATTTTGCACTGGTCATGTTAAATTTCCTCACAGCGATTGGTTTTGCACATATCTGAGATTTTTGGAATTTTTTTTCTAGGTCATTTAGTCAAAAAAAAAACTGAAAAAAAATTTTTTTTTTGCGAGTTCAAGCAACATTTTTCAAAGAAGTGTTTCCAGGTTACTTTTTATTATTTTGTTATGATAGTTAATTTTTCACGTATAGTATAACTTAAAGTTCATACAGCAACAGGCATTTTTGTATAAAATATTATTAAGTGATTAAGAGGAGGTGTCCCACTTACCCCGTACATTTTTGCTATACGGGTTAAACGGGTCTTCCTATAATAATGGAGATATCAAAATCCCAATTTCCTTGTCTTTTGATTGCTGCAAAATCTATCATGAGCCTTTTCTATTCCTCAAAATTCAAGCCAAAACTTACTTTTGTTCTCTTACTTCAGCTACAAAAACTGTTAAAGCTGGTGATTATGTATTTGTGAAACTTACAGAAAAGAAACTGATTAAGATTTAAGTAGGTCAAATGTTGGAAGTTGATGATAAAAATTAAAAAATACTGTTGAATTTGTAAGAACGAATAGAAATTGTGACTTTTTAGTGGCATGATGATGTTGGAATAATTACTGAGGATGAAGCGGTAATGGTTATTCCTTAGCCAACATACCATTACATAGACGCAGTCATACCATTTACATAGACGCAGTCATACCATTTACATAGACGCAGTCATTTAGTGCTTCCAATTTCTTCTTCAACTTATAGTTTTAGCAAACTTTACTGAAATTGATCTTAATCAGCTGTTTTACGTTCATTAAACACACTTTTATATGGAAAAGTAAAATATATACCTATATGATTTCAATAAATATCACAAATGAAATTGTTTTGTTTTTCGTTTTAAAACTTTCCGTGATACAGATTTAAAAGACAGTAAACGTCTCATAAATGGGTTCACTTACAAAAAAAAGAAAAAAAAAACACTAAAAATTTACATACTTTATCATGTAACACCCCCTTACCCCTTACTATGGGGTAAGTGTGACACCCATCCGATTTTTTTAACAATATAATCATTAAGAATATTTAAAGCATTTTTTTAGAAAATGGTGATAAACTTTTGTTTATTAATAATGTCCAAAATAAAATGAGACAGTAAGTTTAAATGTTTTTGTTTCAAAACTTTTGTATATGGTGTCGAAAACGAACTATTCTCAAACGGGGTCCCACTTACCCCAACCAGCCCTATGAGAATTAGGTGTCTTGACTGAGATCTTTCGAATCAAAAACGTTCCCTTAAAAATTACTGTGGGGGGGGGGGGCAGTCAGACAGACCGACCGCCGAACATTTTATCATTTCTATACCCTACTTTATTTTTTTTCAATACCTATTTACATTATTATGTATTCGTCCTTCCCAATTTTCCTGATTAGGGATCGTTTTACAATACATAAAGGGGCTGTCCACTAATGATGTCAAGCTTAGGAGAGGGGGAGAGAGTGCGCGAAATAGTGACAGTTTGTGACAAGGAGGGGAGTAGCAAGAAGTGTGATATTACGCATTTTTAAAGGAATATGATTATGAAAAAAGCGCGACATGTGACAGGGGAGATGAGGAGGGAGGGAGAAGTGTGACACTTTGTGACAAAAGGGAGAGGGAATCAAAAAGCTTTTAAAAAAAGTGTGACATCATTCATGGAGAGACCCTAAACCTTCTTTTAAGTATTTGTCCATTTTTTATTTTACGGGAAAGTAGGTCCCAAGGAAACAATAGCTTACTTCTACCACTAATTATCATGTTTCCTTATCATAGAGTCCATCCAAGTTGTGCTCTTATAGAAAGCCCTCATTGTCTTAACAATTTTCTTTCCTTTGTGATTTCCTTTCTCTTTTTTTTTCTTAGTACAACGCACTACTAATGATGTAATGACCGCATTATTTCTTTGTTTCTGAATTATTTTAATATTTGCAGTGAAGGGTGAAGAAGAATTCTATTTGAGTTAAATGAATCGATTAAAATAGATGATGAGACGAATGAAAGAATACCGGACAGTAGCTACTGTTTAGACATAAATTAAAACAAGTGTTAGCTGGTTTTTCTAAGTAATCCACAGCGCAGTTGCGAAAAATCCTGTGAGAATAACTGCTCTCGAAGTTGCTTTTAAATTTCTTTCATGTGGATATCTGCCTAACTCATAATTTACGCTTGTCCCATACTCAGAGTAGGGGAAGGTCGTTTAGTATCAGACAGCGGGTAGTATCGAACAAGGTCTGCTTATTAATTCCGCCGCCAGGGGCAGCACGTACTGGGTCAACATAGTGTGCCGTATTGGGAAGGAAAGCCACAGACGCCTTATTGGTTCAAATCAACCGTTCGTTCCTGGGTGCAAAGCTAGTTGTTTGTTTGTTGGGAGAATTGCAGTGCATGAACCTTAACTTCTGGGGCATATATTTACACATGGAGTAAGTTATATTGTTTCATTGTTATGTATTTAGACCGATAGCATATTAATCTAAGTATTCTGAGCTATAAAAGCGTCTAGCTTAAGTAATAACCTAGTGGTGGTTAAACAACTGTAGCTTTGCAGTCGGGTTGTATCGGACAAAGTTACTGGCAACAAAGTAAAATACTGACGGTTTTTTTCTTTGTCCAACAGGTTGAAATGGAAAAATCACGACATAAATGGGAAGAAACAAATATGAAAGAAGCCATTAAAAAAGTTGAACTTGATAAAATGACAGTTAGAGAAACTAGTGAAAGATATTTAGTTCCTAAAAGTATTTTGGGTGATAGGTTCAAAGTTTTTTATTTTTAGACTTGCATACTATTCTAAGAAACCAACTACTTTGTTCGTTTCATTTTTTTGCACATTAAAATAATATTTCTGAACTATTTGTTTTTATTTCAACATTTTAATGTTTTGTCCGATACAACCCTCCAAAATTTAAAATTGGCCAAAAATAGAGTTTGACAAAAATTTATTTAAAAAATACGACTCCATGTTTTTTTTTTTAAAACCAAAGTTTACAATTTATGTTAGGTAACTAAGTACCGCATAAATAAGTGTAAAAACTAATTCTTTACAAATAAAACAAAAAGTGTTATGATTGAAATGGCTTAGGTGTCCGATACTACCCGACCTTCCCCTATAGTGCGACTGTGTGGGTTGTAAATATTGTTTTTCTAGATAGGTACAATCAATATTCTTAGTTTAGTTAGGTATCCGAGCACGTTCGGAGTCCTTTATTTTAAACTATATTTTGAAAGAGTGAAATTACGTTTTTTTGATGTAGTTTTACTAAAAGTTAATTAGTTACTAATATTTACTAAAATATATGCACGAAATTTAAAAAAATAGTTAATTATTTGTCGAACTTCTAAGTTAAAAATTCAAAATCTTCAAAAATGCTATAAAATAATGTTTTTAACTTATGAAAATAAAATGATTTCCTAAATAACTTGCTGACTTTCACCTAGGACATATATGAACGATTTTGAGGATGTATTGAAAATATAAATTTTTAGAGCTCATCGTAGCCCTTTTTTGTAAGATTTTCCACGAATGTACTACATTGGTATATAATATCTTAAGAAATTACCATAACTAATAAAATATTGCTGTTATAAAAAATACATTTTGGTATAACCCTTAGACAACAGTACAGAGACAAAATTTGCAGTTTTACAAAAATGGGATGGTAATAATTTGAGTTATATCATTTTTGAAGTGACCGACTTTCACGCAAAAACGCATGTCGATAAAAATGCACTCTAAGTTTAAACTTCTAAAGTTTCTACTTTACATTACGCACTTTAAAGACCAATATCTCTGCTTCTTACGAACGTAGAGACGAAACTTTATCAGCTTTGTAAAGCTACAGAGTCGATTAATCCAGTAAAATTATTTTTAAAAATATTGTGCAATTTCGTCCAACCATTTCAGTAATTTCGTCAAAAATAACCATTTTATCATGCTCGAATATCTTAAAACCCATTTTGACTCACATTATTATAAGACTCACAATATTAGAAAATCACTGTTCGATTGCGAGAAATACGGCAGGAAAAATTGCGCTCGAAATTGAAGATATAAAGGGGTTAAAGGTACAGCTGTTTTTGAAGTTTTTTTCGTGTGGATTACACTTTTTTTACGCGTAATGCCTATTCATAGAGTAAGGCGACTGTGTAAGATGAGCAGTAAATATTGTTTGTCGGGATGTGAAAGAGTGACACACATTCAATAAGAAGAAAAATAAATACCTTTGTGCTTAAGGGGTCTAAGGACCTTTAACCTTCAAAATTTTCGATTTTCTAAAAATAATAAATATTATACATGATTTAATTTTGAACAATTTGATACCTTATTTATTAACATACGCCAAAAACTGATCAAGTTATCGTAAAAATGCGTAAACTTTCCCCATAGCGATTTATGTTAACAGCAGTTGTTTAAGCTTCTTTTTCTCAGGTGCTGGTTTCTTCGGTTTTCTCGTTTTGCGCGCATGATATCTCAGAAAGTTTCTTATATATTTCCGTAAAATTTTATATGTATGTTTGTCTGGTATATTTTTATGATCTAAACCTAAATTTTAACTAAAAATAAAAGTTAATATTTAAAATATCTATATATATAAAAATCTCGTGTCACGATGTTTGTTCGGGGTAAACTCCGAAACTACTCAACCGATTTTTCTCAAATTTCATATCAATGTGTCATTTGGTCCAACTTAAAAGATAGGATAGTTTTTATAATTTTTTACTGCAAATTTCATATTAATTATGCAATAATAGTGTGAATTAATTGTTTAGTTCTAAAAATTCTTAATAGATGGCGGTGTAAGTTAATTAATCGATATAACTCTAACATCGTATGACTTACTGCTAAAAACACCATGATAAAAAAAAGCTCAGAGATGTTGCTTAGAATTTCCATATAACGTTTCGGGATATTACAGGTTATTATTTACTTCCTGAGAAAATCAACTATATTTTTCAAAACGTTTCCTTGAATTGCTACAAATTGCAGATTTCACACCGTTGTGAAAAGTATTTTTCTCCACCAGTATCAAGATTAACTAAACGTATTTAATAGATGTATCGGTTTCGGAGTGATTGCAGTTTGTCCAGATTGACTCAACACCCAATGAGTGCGAAAAGTTATCTGGATCACGAAGCTTTGCAAGAGTTGCAGAGGAACTACATTCGAGCTACTTGCTTGAGAGTCTGTCTTCGCGTTGGCGATGCGTGTATTAATGCTTTGAGAGCTGTCTTAGAAAAGCAGGAAGGTTCCAGGCTATTATATTAATCCTGCGTTAGGCTTCTCTGCAGGTGCCAGAATCATAACTGCCTTTTTAACCAAGAAGACTACTGAATTCTTCAAAAATATTCCAGGTTTATTTCAGGAAAGTTAATAAATTTAAGCGGAAAACAATTATTTTCTTTATTTTGTTCCCCAGGAAATTTTTAATATCATTAATTCTTGCAAAGATACATTCGCAACAGAAAATTGCAGTGACAATTGCATCGTCAGGCATTGCTGCTACTTTTTTTTAGATGGTACACGAACAGCACATTCAGCTTTAAAGTTGCCTATTAGATATTCATAACAAACAAAACACAATGTGTACAATAAAGAAAAAAAGACGTGGTATGGCTGTAGTGTTGCAAGAGAGTGAAATTATAATTTGGGATGAGTGTACTATGTCTCTTGAGTAAAAGCATTCATTCGAAGCACATCATATGATTATGCAAGATTTGAATGGCAACGATAAACTTTTAGGCGAAATTGTCTGAATACTGTCAGGGGACTTCCGGCAGACATTACCAGTTATTCCGATGAAATCAACGCATGTTTAAAAAAAACGTTTTTTATAGTGTAATGACGAGATAATGCGATTGGCCATGAACATGCGAGTATAAACGCAAAATAATCTAATCGCATAAGTATTTTCTAAGCAATTGCTGAGTATTGGAAACGGTGAAATTGAACTGTATCAAAATATACAGTACAACAAATAGCCAGACAATTTCTGCACTGCCGTTGAGACGAAAAGTGAACTAATTGAGAGTCTATATCAGATAAATTTAATTTTTTAAAAATCATAATTGCCTCTGTAATCGCGCTGGTTTTGTAGCAGTTTTGTTTTCGGTAAACATTCCCGAACAGACAGGAATATTTGTGGATCGTCAATTGTCGACTGTCAAATACATATCCTGATGCATGTCGCAAGTTGTATTTATTGGTAGCACAAAGTCATTGGGAGTTGACACTTTCTAATGCAAGTTTGACATAAGGAGAAACAGTATTCGTCAACTGTTTAAAATAATTTTGACGACATACTATCCAACACAATCATTATTTTTTAAGGAGAAACTATATTACTTTCACGTTTGAAGACGTATTTCATAAAGTTTAACAAACACACAAATGTCCAAATCCAGATTTTACACCAGAGATGAATATGAAGCTTTAGTTTTAACTGAAGGTTTTTGCGTTTCAATTTCAAATTTGCCACTTAGTCATTATGATATGCCGTCACTTGATAGTTGGGCCACCGACTTAGTTAACACTGATTTGCAACGTATAACAACAGAGCTGACTCTGTCTTAGCTACAATTATTGCGAATAATGAGCCATTACTGACGGCTTTAAAAAAAAGCTCTCCATTGATGCTGAACAAGTTGTCGATGAAAACAAAGCAGTAAACACTCCAAATGAATTTTTAAATTCCCTGGATACACCAGGAATGCGTCTACACGATTTCCGGTTGAAAATTGGCTCAACAATTTATTCTTTTTCGCGATTTAAACCCACCTAAATTACGCAACGGTGCACGTTTCTACATAAAGTCAACAATATTTGTAGGAAAAGTTTAAAGGAGAAATGTTTGTGTTGCCACGTAATCCATTATTAGCGTCATAATTTTCAAACACATTTGAAAGGCTTCAATTTTTGATTCGTTTAGCTTTTGCAAAGACCATAAATAGATTTTAAGAACAAAAAATGTCTTCTTTCGGTTTGTTCTTGAAACATAAACATTTCTCTTATGGGCAAAGAAATATTACCTACTCACACGTGGTAAGTTATCATACTTTTCGTATTAGCAAAAGACTGGTTGATCAAGAACATTGTGTACAACTTAGTGCTTAGACAGTTTTCAGTTTTCAAATAATAGAGACAATAGTTCGAAGTCAATGTTATCTACTTCATTGAAAAAATTTAATTTTTATACATTTTTAATTTAGTTAGTGTATTTTGTAAAGAAGTTATTGATTACAAACTATAGAGAAAGCTAATGTGAATAAAATGTAGTGTAGAATCTAAAAGTGTATGGTGGTTTACGCTTAGTTCGATATTTACTATCACTTTCAATTTTTTTTTTTTTTTTTTTTTTTTTTTTTTTTTTTTGCGGAAGTTATACTTACAAAATTTACTAAGCGTAAGTATAGTGCTTTTTCCATAGAAAATTTAGTTAGTACTTATTGAATTCAATAAGTACTTTCTTCAGCCAGCACGGTAAAAAAAAACAAAACAAAAAAAAAAAAAAAAACAAATCCGAAACGTTACTGAGTAAAAATTTTCGATAATTGCTTGCAGTTCTGGCTAAGCTTTGGCTATGTTTGCATTACTGCTTATAGAAGTTCCTTAATAAATCAGAAAGGTGCTAAGCTTTTTTTTTTTATCCCTTCCTAAGTTTACATTAAAGTTCCAGAAACACGACTAACTTCAAACGGGAAGATCTTCGAATTTTTCAAGAGGCTTCCGAGATGATTTCAGGAAGGTTATTAACTTTTATCGGAAAACTTTCCGGGTTTTGGCTTGACATGATACTGGCAGAAATTGGCCACATCAGCTGCCCATAATTTTCCAGGAACATTTAGGAATCGTTTTTAAATTGAATAACGCCCATTATCAATCTCATATGTTATAAAATCGGCTATACTATTTTAAGCTCTATTAAAAATATTTATTTGATTCTATCAAAATAATGAGTTCAAGTTTATTTTAATCCAACTTCTTTGCCACAGCAACGCGTGGCAGGGTCAGCTAGTATATATCTATATATATATAAAAATCTCGTGTCACGATGTTTGTTCGGGGTAAACTCCGAAACTACTCAACCGATTTTTCTCAAATTTCATATCAATGTGTCATTTGGTCCAACTTAAAAGATAGAATAGTTTTTATAATTTTTTACTGCAAATTTCATATTAATTATGCAATAATAGTGTGAATTAATTGTTTAGTTCTAAAAATTCTTAATAGATGGCGGTGTAAGTTAATTCATCGATATAACTCTAACATCGTATGACTTACTGCTAAAAACACCATGATAAAAAAAGCTCAGAGATGTTGCTTAGAATTTCCATATAACGTTTCGGGATATTACAGGTTATTATTTACTTCCTGAGAAAATCAACTATATTTTTCAAAACGTTTCCTTGAATTGCTACAAATTGCAGATTTCACACCGTTGTGAAAAGTATTTTTCTCCACCAGTATCAAGATTAACTAAACGTATTTAATAGATGTATCGGTTTCGGAGTGATTGCGGTTTGTCCAGATTGACTCAACACCCAATGAGTGCGAAAAGTTATCTGGATCACGAAGCTTTGCAAGAGTTGCAGAGGAACTACTTTCGAGCTACTTGCTTGAGAGTATGTCTTCGCGTTGGCAATGCGTGTATTAATGCTTTGAGAGCTTTCTTAGAAAAGCAGGAAGGTTCCAGGCTATTATATTAATCCTGCTTTAGGCTTCTCTGCAGGTGCCAGAATCATAACTGCCTTTTTAACCAAGAAGACTACTGAATTCTTCAAAAATATTCCAGGTTTATTTCAGGAAAGTTAATAAATTTAAGCGGAAAACAATTATTTTCTTTATTTTGTTCCCCAGGAAATTTTTAATATCATTAATTCTTGCAAAGATACATTCGCAACAGAAAATTGCAGTGACAATTGCATCGTCAGGCATTGCTGCTACTTTTTTTTAGATGGTACACGAACAGCACATTCAGCTTTAAAGTTGCCTATTAGATATTCATAACAAACAAAACACAATGTGTACAATAAAGAAAAAAAGACGTGGTATGGCTGTAGTGTTGCAAGAGAGTGAAATTATAATTTGGGATGAGTGTACTATGTCTCTTGAGTAAAAGCATTCATTCGAAGCACATCATATGATTATGCAAGATTTGAATGGCAACGATAAACTTTTAGGCGAAATTGTCTGAATACTGTCAGGGGACTTCCGGCAGACATTACCAGTTATTCCGATGAAATCAACGCATGTTTAAAAAAAACGTTTTTTATAGTGTAATGACGAGATAATGCGATTGGCCATGAACATGCGAGTATAAACGCAAAATAATCTAATCGCATAAGTATTTTCTAAGCAATTGCTGAGTATTGGAAACGGTGAAATTGAACTGTATCAAAATATACAGTACAACAAATAGCCAGACAATTTCTGCACTGCCGTTGAGACGAAAAGTGAACTAATTGAGAGTCTATATCAGATAAATTTAATTTTTTAAAAATCATAATTGCCTCTGTAATCGCGCTGGTTTTGTAGCAGTTTTGTTTTCGGTAAACATTCCCGAACAGACAGGAATATTTGTGGATCGTCAATTGTCGACTGTCAAATACATATCCTGATGCATGTCGCAAGTTGTATTTATTGGTAGCACAAAGTCATTGGGAGTTGACACTTTCTAATGCAAGTTTGACATAAGGAGAAACAGTATTCGTCAACTGTTTAAAATAATTTTGACGACATACTATCCAACACAATCATTATTTTTTAAGGAGAAACTATATTACTTTCACGTTTGAAGACGTATTTCATAAAGTTTAACAAACACACAAATGTCCAAATCCAGATTTTACACCAGAGATGAATATGAAGCTTTAGTTTTAACTGAAGGTTTTTGCGTTTCAATTTCAAATTTGCCACTTAGTCATTATGATATGCCGTCACTTGATAGTTGGGCCACCGACTTATTTAACACTGATTTGCAACGTATAACAACAGAGCTGACTCTGTCTTAGCTACAATTATTGCGAATAATGAGCCATTACTGACGGCTTTAAAAAAAAGCTCTCCATTGATGCTGAACAAGTTGTCGATGAAAACAAAGCAGTAAACACTCCAAATGAATTTTTAAATTCCCTGGATACACCAGGAATGCGTCTACACGATTTCCGGTTGAAAATTGGCTCAACAATTTATTCTTTTTCGCGATTTAAACCCACCTAAATTACGCAACGGTGCACGTTTCTACATAAAGTCAACAATATTTGTAGGAAAAGTTTAAAGGAGAAATGTTTGTGTTGCCACGTAATCCATTATTAGCGTCATAATTTTCAAACACATTTGAAAGGCTTCAATTTTTGATTCGTTTAGCTTTTGCAAAGACCATAAATAGATTTTAAGAACAAAAAATGTCTTCTTTCGGTTTGTTCTTGAAACATAAACATTTCTCTTATGGGCAAAGAAATATTACCTACTCACACGTGGTAAGTTATCATACTTTTCGTATTAGCAAAAGACTGGTTGATCAAGAACATTGTGTACAACTTAGTGCTTAGACAGTTTTCAGTTTTCAAATAATAGAGACAATAGTTCGAAGTCAATGTTATCTACTTCATTGAAAAAATTTAATTTTTATACATTTTTAATTTAGTTAGTGTATTTTGTAAAGAAGTTATTGATTACAAACTATAGAGAAAGCTAATGTGAATAAAATGTAGTGTAGAATCTAAAAGTGTATGGTGGTTTACGCTTAGTTCGATATTTACTATCACTTTCAATTTTTTTTTTTTTTTTTTTTTTTTTTTTTTTTTTTTTTTTGCGGAAGTTATACTTACAAAATTTACTAAGCGTAAGTATAGTGCTTTTTCCATAGAAAATTTAGTTAGTACTTATTGAATTCAATAAGTACTTTCTTCAGCCAGCACGGTAAAAAAAAAACAAAACAAAAAAAAAAAAAAAAACAAATCCGAAACGTTACTGAGTAAAAATTTTCGATAATTGCTTGCAGTTCTGGCTAAGCTTTGGCTATGTTTGCATTACTGCTTATAGAAGTTCCTTAATAAATCAGAAAGGTGCTAAGCTTTTTTTTTTTATCCCTTCCTAAGTTTACATTAAAGTTCCAGAAACACGACTAACTTCAAACGGGAAGATCTTCGAATTTTTCAAGAGGCTTCCGAGATGATTTCAGGAAGGTTATTAACTTTTATCGGAAAACTTTCCGGGTTTTGGCTTGACATGATACTGGCAGAAATTGGCCACATCAGCTGCCCATAATTTTCCAGGAACATTTAGGAATCGTTTTTAAATTGAATAACGCCCATTATCAATCTCATATGTTATAAAATCGGCTATACTATTTTAAGCTCTATTAAAAATATTTATTTGATTCTATCAAAATAATGAGTTCAAGTTTATTTTAATCCAACTTCTTTGCCACAGCAACGCGTGGCAGGGTCAGCTAGTATATATCTATATATATATAAAAATCTCGTGTCACGATGTTTGTTCGGGGTAAACTCCGAAACTACTCAACCGATTTTTCTCAAATTTCATATCAATGTGTCATTTGGTCCAACTTAAAAGATAGAATAGTTTTTATAATTTTTTACTGCAAATTTCATATTAATTATGCAATAATAGTGTGAATTAATTGTTTAGTTCTAAAAATTCTTAATAGATGGCGGTGTAAGTTAATTCATCGATATAACTCTAACATCGTATGACTTACTGCTAAAAACACCATGATAAAAAAAGCTCAGAGATGTTGCTTAGAATTTCCATATAACGTTTCGGGATATTACAGGTTATTATTTACTTCCTGAGAAAATCAACTATATTTTTCAAAACGTTTCCTTGAATTGCTACAAATTGCAGATTTCACACCGTTGTGAAAAGTATTTTTCTCCACCAGTATCAAGATTAACTAAACGTATTTAATAGATGTATCGGTTTCGGAGTGATTGCGGTTTGTCCAGATTGACTCAACACCCAATGAGTGCGAAAAGTTATCTGGATCACGAAGCTTTGCAAGAGTTGCAGAGGAACTACTTTCGAGCTACTTGCTTGAGAGTATGTCTTCGCGTTGGCAATGCGTGTATTAATGCTTTGAGAGCTTTCTTAGAAAAGCAGGAAGGTTCCAGGCTATTATATTAATCCTGCTTTAGGCTTCTCTGCAGGTGCCAGAATCATAACTGCCTTTTTAACCAAGAAGACTACTGAATTCTTCAAAAATATTCCAGGTTTATTTCAGGAAAGTTAATGAATTTAAGCGGAAAACAATTATTTTCTTTATTTTGTTCCCCAGGAAATTTTTAATATCATTAATTCTTGGAAAGATACATTCGCAACAGAAAATTGCAGTGACAATTGCATCGTCAGGCATTGCTGCTACTTTTTTTAGATGGTACAGGAACAGCACATTCAGCTTTAAAGTTGCCAATTAGATATTCATAACAAACAAAACACAATGTGTACAATAAAGAAAAAAAAAGACGTGGTATGGCTGTAGTGTTGCAAGAGAGTGAAATTATAATTTGGGATGAGTGTACTATGTCTCATGAGTAAAAGCATTCATTCGAAGCACATCATAGGATTATGCAAGATTTGAATGGCAACGATCAACTTTTAGGCGAAATTGTCTGAATACTGTCTGGGGACTTCCGGCAGACATTACCAGTTATTCCGATGAAATCAACGCATGTTTAAAAAAAACGTTTTTTGTAGAGTAATGACGAGATAATGCGATTGGCCATGAACATGCGAGTATAAACGCAAAATAATCTAATCGCATAAGTATTTTCTAAGCAATTGCTGAGTATTGGAAACGGTGAAATTGAACTGTATCAAAATATACAGTACAACAAATAGCCAGACAATTTCTGCACTGCCGTTGAGACGAAAAGTGAACTAATTGAGGGTCTATTTCCAGATAAATTTAATTTTTTAAAATTATAATTGCCTCTGTAATCGCGCTGGTTTTGTAGCAGTTTTGTTTTCGGTAAACATTCCCGAACAGACAGGAATATTTGTGGATCGTCAATTGTCGACTGTCAAATACATATCCTGATGCATGTCGCAAGTTGTATTTATTGGTAGCACAAAGTCATTGGGAGTTGACACTTTCTAATGCAGGTTTGACATAAGGAGAAACAGTATTCATCAACTGTTTAAAACAATTTTGACGACATACTATCCAACACAATCATTATTTTTTAAGGAGAAACTATATTACTTTCACGTTTGAAGACGTATTTCATAAATTTTAAAAAACACACAAATGTCCAAATCAAGATTTTACACCAGCGATGAATATGAAGTTTTAGTTTTAACTGAAGGTTTTTGCGTTTCAATTTCAAATTTGCCACTTAGTCATTATGATATGCCGTTACTTGATAGTTGGGCCACCGACTTAGTTAACACTGATTTGCAACGTATAACAACAGAGCAATGACTCTGTCTTAGCTACAATTATTGCGAATAATGAGCCATTACTGACGGCTTTAAAAAAAAGCTCTCCATTGATGCTGAACAAATTGTCGATGAAAACAAAGCAGTAAACACTCCAAATGAATTTTTAAATTCCCTGGATACACCAGGAATGCGTCTACACGATTTCCGGTTGAAAATTGGCTCAACAATTTATTCTTTTTCGCGATTTAAACCCACCTAAATTACGCAACGGTACACGTTTCTACATAAAGTCAACAATATTTGTCGGAAAAGTTTAAAGGAGAAATGTTTGTGTTGCCACGTAATCCATTATTAGCGTCATAATTTTCAACACATTTGAAAGGCTTCAATTTTTGATTCGTTTAGCTTTTGCAAAGACCATAAATAGATTTAAAGAACAAAAAATGTCTTCTTTCTGTTTGTTATTGAAACATAAATATTTCTCTTATGGGCAACGAAATATTGCCTACTCACACGTGGAAAGTTATCATACTTTTCGTATTAGCAAAAGACTGGTTGATCAAGAACATTGTGCACAACTTAGTGCTTAGACAGTTTTCAGTTTTCAAATAATAGAAACAATAGTTCGACTTTGCTAAGTTTGAGATATTTGTTTACCCACTGAGACTTTTCTTGAAATTCTGTTCATCCATTTGCAAATTTTCAATGTCCAATTACTCAAAAAAACGTCTTTTCAGGATCGTCCGTTTTAGCTAAGTGAGATCTTGAAATGTTTCCCCAAAATTTGGAAATTAAAAAAACGTGCTCATACAAGTTTTATTGAATTTCCTAAAATATCCATATAGCTCTTAAATATTTTTTTCTCTCTCTTTGCAAACTAATTTATCGAGAAAATTCGGCATCAATTCTAAGTGTCTTATATACAGAGGGAATAATTCAAGTTTCTTTGTTTCATTAACTTCAAAGAAAACGTCAAGATTGCTTTCTAAGGACCTTAACGTTATCCGCTATAGAACCCGCTTTTTTTTCCAATTCATCCTTTTAGAAAACTGTTTGAATTATTAAAGGCGACGATAGAGTTCATATGTGCTTTCATTCGCAAAACAATTATTGTGTTGTACTTCGAAACATTAGTTTTTTCAACTTTATAATTAAATGTAAGAAATCAAAACCGAACAGTGTCATAGTTTGTAGTTTAGTTTATGTTCTATTACTTCCTTTTACAAAAAAGGAAGTATTGTATACGCGAAAAAAACTTCACGCAAAAATCGACCTTAATTTACATTTCGCTCACCCCCGAATGAATGTTGAGTTTTTTTTCGACTATACCCCACACTTGGATAAGTGCCTAAGAACGTATAGACATGCGAACTATCCATTTTAACGATTCCCGAGTTAGTTACAACGAGTTTTCTCGTGACGTCTGCATGTACGTATGTATGTATGTGCCTATGTGCGTGAGTGCGGATGTGCGTATGTGCGGATGTATGTCGCACTACTCAAGAACGGTATGTCCTAGAAAGTTGAAACTTGGTACGTAGACTCCTAGTGGGGTCTAGTTGTGCACCTTCCCTTTTGGTTGCATTCGGGTGTCTCTAAGGGGGTCTTTTGCCCTTTTTTGGGGAGAAATCATTGTTAATTTCGATGTAAACTCAAGTGGTGTTACAATTTGGTGGAGATTTGGCAATATATCGCCAGTCTTTTGGTCGCCAAGTTTGGTCGCCAGCTTGGCGACAAAGTTGGCGATTTTTTTTTAAATCTGGATTTAATTAGGTCACTGTTGGTGATATTTAAAGAGTAAACAATTGAATCACATTAAAATGACCAATAATGGGAAAATGACATTAAATTGGAGTAAAAGGAAGTCATATGATGCACATATCAGCTCGGTTTTACTACTCATTCTACCTCTGCACTTCCTCAAGAAAAAAAAATCCGTCCCTACATTAGGGTCTTTCCACTTACATGGTGGAGGATCATAATTATCTTTTTTGTCCTGGAAAATGTGATGCTAATCTTGGAGAAAGTTTTCCTTTCCTTTAAAATTTTTATTTTAAATGTTGGGCTATACAGTACAAAAAAGTAGTTCAATATATACCTGTGCTATGAAACCCATAGCACGCGTGCCATAGGTTCGCCATCTCTACCAAAGATAATATTTTTGACACAGCCGTAAAATCGCTTCTTTGAGACTTGAAAATGTTTATGTTTTTCATATATGAATATTATGATTGACTTAGAAAGCATTGAGTTCATTTTTTGATGACAAATAAATAAAATATTTTGTTGCGATTTTTTTTTCTTAATCGAAGCTTGCTGTTATTATTTCCAATAATCAAGGGTTTTATTTTTGATAAAAGTTATAAATTACTGAAGAATTTCACTATTACGATTTAGGCTAAATTTAACCATCAATGTTTAGGTTTACTGTTAAAGTATTAACCATCTGTTTATTTTTTAATTTGTAGGATTACTATATGCGTAACTAGCAAAATTAACACTTCTAAGACCATTTAATATACAGTCGACTCCCGCTACAACGCGATCCGACTTACGCGAAATGGCTATAACGCGAGTTTTTCAGGAGCAACGAATTTTAGAGCTAAAGAGACTTTCTCGCTCTCAACACGAAACTAATTGGAAAGGAATCGCGATGCAAAGTTTTGACTTTGTTATTGACTACTAAACAAAAATTCGCGGATGCACTTTCATCGTTTCAGCACCACTGACTGCGCAAGTTCCCACATACTGCACTATAAACATAGCATTGTTAGTTTGCATGTACCACCACTCCTCATTTATCATTTATTTATTCTAAATATGAAAGGTGATGAAATATTGCGGCACCAAGGCACGCTGTTTCATCTAAAGTTTGAAGATGGAAACAAAAAGCGTAAGTTTGCGACAATTTAAGAAAAGGAAAAGACTCTTGATACGCTTGAACAACTAGAAAGTGAGTCGAAGGTAGCACGACAATTAGGTATGGGTGAATCTTTCAAACGTATAATTAAAAGTCAAGAAGAGAAGGCAATCCGTATAAGTCCAGGGGGTCCCAGAGGGATATCACCATAGATGTAAATGTTATAAAAGTAAATATGAAGCTACTGTATTTTAAAATATATTAGAATGGCAATCAGATTGTGAAGGATAAATTTTTATAAATGTAACTTATTGCATCTACTGTGTAGTACTCTTACAGTGCAGTGCTTTATTATTACTACATACTGTACATACTGTTGTTTTACTTTTATGTCGCCCTCTCCCATTGATCATTGATTTTGTGCATCGTAACAGTATTTTATGTTGAATAATGCAACTTTTTTAAAAATCGGTAAAAATTCAACTTTTTATGTAAGAAACGTTCATGGATAAGTAAAAAATGGTCAAAAACAGTTTAAAAGGTGTTTAAATGTCTAAAATGATTGAGTATGTCAATAAAAGAATTATATACACAACACTTTTCAACAACGCGAAATTTCGACTTACGCGAGGAATCTTGGAACGCATCCCTCGCGTAAGTTGGGATCCGACTGTAACTCTGTAACAATATCAGTTCTTGCGTGATCGTCTCGCTTTTCATCTAAAGTACTATTATTACCAGATGAAAAATATTTTCTGAGAATCTTACATATTTTTTGATGCCAGAACGTAGTGTCATAAGCTTAGAAATATGTTTTGAAATAGAAAATGTGTTCTCCGAAATCAAAAAGCGTTCTCTGATGATTGAAACTATTATCTTAAAAGAGCTGATGTGTGCCTCACATGACTTCCTTTTACTCCAATTTAATGTCATTTTTCCATTATTGGTAACTTGAATGGGATTCAATAGCTTAGTCTTTAAATATCACCAAGAGTGGCCAAATTAAAACCAGATTTTTAAAAAAAATCGCCACATTTGTCGCCAACTTGGCGACAAAACTTGGCGACCAAAAGATTGTCGATATATCGCCAAGTGTCCGCCAAATTGTAACACCACTTCAGTTTACATCGAAATTAACAATGATTTTCCCCCAAAAAGGGGCAAAAGACCCCTTTAGAAACACCCAAATGCAACTAAAAGGGGAGGTGCAGAACTAGACCCCACTGGGAGTCTACGTACCAAATTTCAACTTTCTAGGACATACCGTTCTTGAGTTATACGACATACATACGCACATACGCACCTACGCACATACATACGTACATACAGGCGTCACGAGAAAACTCGTTGTAACTAACTCGGGAATCGTCAAAATGGATATTTCGCGTGTCTATACGTTCTTAGGCACTTATCCACGTATGGTCGAATCGAAAACAAAACCCAACATTCATTCGGGGGTGAGCAAAATGGAAATTAAGGTCGATTTTTTGAGTGAAATTTTTTTCGCGAGTACAATACTTCCTTTTTTGTAAAAGGAAGTAAAAGCAGCATGACAGTTGTTTTAAGTGAATTAACTATTTTCTGAAACTGAAAAGTGTACAAATCTTAAAACAATTTTTGAAATCGATTTTTTTTTTCGTGAAATAATTAGAGGAAGCTAAATAATAATTCCTTATTAACTGTTGTATCATTGTACGTTTTCATTTTAATTTACGAAATAAGTTTTACCTTTTCATGAAATAATCCAAGACATTTTTCTTACAGGTGCTATTTTCACTCCAGGCTCTGAGGAAATGCAAACTGCCTTTAATTACGCAATATCCTTTCATAACAACAATGACTCTCAAGCTAGATTTAAAGTGGAGCCTGTTGTTGAAGTCTTAGATAGCGATGATTCTTATAAAATCGGACAAACATGTAAGTATATATGCTACATTTTATTGCATTCATTTTTGCCTTTTCTAGTCCGTAGTTTATTTAGCTTTGTGAGAACAAAAAGGAAGTATTGCGCTTTAAAAATTGGAAACGTTTACACTTATTTATTTATGGAATTTTTGCTTTTAACTGGGATAGGTTTCATAGAAAAATATCAGAGGTGGTTACTTCAAAGTAAAATAATTTAATATTTAAGATCTGAGATGTTGTAGTTTTGAGTGAAATTTAGAAAATTGAACAGATTAGTTTCGTAAAGTTCGTTGAAACTAAGCTGAAAAATTTCCTACAATATCACTTTCAGTTTATGCCATTCATAATTTTATAATACATTTGTCATGAATATAATACATTAGTCATAATTCATACTACATACATTAGCAACATGTCCTCTATTAATTAATTTTTGAAAAGGAAAGAAAAATTATTATGTAAAGAAAATTAATAGAATGATTATTATATCAAAACAAAGAAATTATTTCTGAGGGGTTTTTTTTGAGCAATCACGATTGCTTATTGTTCTCATTTGACTGTTTTGATATTCCTATGATTTTATTTTCCCACCGCCTCCCTCTGCAGCACCACCGTCGACCGGCCTCACGATGCTGCTCCTTTAGTGATAACCGTCTCCAGGTTACGTCCATATCCAACATACATACACATACGTACACACGCCTGCACACACACACACACATGCCTGCATAGAGACACAAACACACACGCATACCCACACACTCAAGCCTCGACACATACACACACGCCTACATACACACACACACTCGTGGTTGTGAAAAACATAATTCGAATTCAAAATGCCATAATTCTTTTTTTTTTTTTTTTTTTTTTTTTAAGAAATAGAAATCTATAACCGTATTGGGAAAAAAAATGATACCGGAAAAAAATATACCGGCTTATGAAACACCGGAACCGGTATCATACTTCCGGTATGTCAGTATTTATACCGGAACCGGTGTTCCATAAGCCGGTATAATTCAGATCCCGGTATCCCATACCGGAACCGGTATTCCATACCGGAACCGGTGTTCCATAAGCCGGTATAATTCAGATCCCGGTATCCCATACCGGAACCGGTGTTCCATAAGCCGGTATAATTCAGATTCCGGTATCCCATACCGGAACCGGTGTTCCATAAGCCGGTATAATTCAGATCCCGGTATCCCATACCGGAACCGGTATTCCATACCAGAACCGGTGTTCCATAAGCCGGTATAATTCAGATCCCGGTATCCCATACTGGAATCAGTACTCCATACCAGAACCGGTATTCCATACTGGAACCGGTGTTCCATAAACCAGTATACTTCATATCCTGGTATTCCATACTGGGACCGGGGCTCAATACCAGAACCGGTGTTCCATTAGCCAGTACTTCAGATCCCAGTAGTCCATACCGGAACCTGTGTTCCGGTATACTTCAGATCTCGGTAGTTCCTACTGGAACCGGTGTTCCATAAGCTGGTACTTCAGATCCTGGCACTCCATTTCCGAACGGTTGTTCTGTTTTGGAATTTATTTGGTTCTTCAAATCCCGGTAGTTTTAGCCAGAGTTGTTGTTCCAACTTCAGTTGTATACCGATATTTCTTTCTGGTACTGGTACAGCACATTTCGTTACTTCCTATCGCGGTAGTATATTCTGGTGATTCTCCAGAATGGTCTGTACTGACTTATGATGCGGGAATAGACACTGGTGCAGTCCATTTTGATGTTAAAGTGTACTGGCATTGCATAAGCTGGTACGGTGCATGGTGCCAGTAGCATACTGAAATCACTAGAACACCAGCATTGCATTAGGTATATTTACGAAGCACAATATTTTAATGTAACATAATTAAATCAACTAAAAATGCGACTTATCAATATCCAAAACTTAAAAGAAGGGATGCAAAATTACAATATTAATCAAAGCTATATGTAGTGCATTATCGAGTAAATGATTAAAAAGTAAATATATTTAGTCAGAACAAAAATGCTTAATTGCAATATATTGTTATGAGTCCAGCCACTTCAAGAAATTCTTTAAATGACAATAGTTCTTGAGAAAATAGAGAAGATTTATTTACGACAAGAAATATCGTTAGCAACTGCTAAATTAACCATAGCAATTAGGCAAATTCCATTAACACTGTAAACTCAATGGTCACACACGTATTTACATCACAATACGCAAAAACAAAGCATAAATCTGAGCATGATACGCAAAATCTGAGCATGTTTGGCACCTCTGTTTTGTGCACAAAAAGTGCACTGTATGAACAGCACACTCTGTACAGCTAAATTGTACAATACTTTTCATATGCAATCACAATGCTCAGACTTAGTGCACTTTTTTACATAATGTTTTCATTGTGTAGAGACTACTTTTTGTCCGCAATATTTAAAATGAAAAAAAAAGAAACTGAAAATTAAAATTTCTTAATTTTAGCATGTTTATTAACAATAAATTTATTTAGGAGAACATATCAAAAGTATTGTTCAGTTTTTGATGAAATATAAGAAATTCTAAAATAAAGCCTGTCGTGGAGTGGAAATCATCTTTGTTACCAAAAATCTGTTTATTACTCCTGAAATTCAGCAGCAGTTGTTACAACAAATTTTATGATAAGTTTTTTTAAAAAAATTAAATATTTTCACAATTTAAACTTTTTTTTTATTTGTTCTTCATCACAGAGAGTGGACATAAAAAACGAATTTTGAACTTCAGTGGTATTTCTTAACTCTTTATGGCATTAAAAAAATACTTCAAAAGATTTTAAATGAATATATTTAACTTTTTTCTTTAACTGGTCAATAAATAACTCAAATTGTCTTGACTAAGCCCTGTCACGTCTGATTTTCTCAATATTTATAGTTTGTACAGAGGAAACTACTCTAGCTAAAAGGCTCTTTCATTTGAATTATTTTCTGCAAACCAACACATCACAAATCTCGAATAAACAAGGTATATTTTTTAGAAGATAACAGGCATTACAAACGGTCAGACAGAAAAGAGAATAGGATGTACAGTATTTTCATTATCTTATGAAAAAGTTTAATATTTCTTACTCTGTACACAGAAATAGAAAATAATTTGTGGGTCCGAAAGTCATGCAATAAGTCCCTTGCTAGCACTTACCTTGGGTGGAGGGTATTGGAGACCCTCTCTCTCCTTCAGCAGCATATTGTAATTGTAGGGATATCAGCAACTCACTTGACGTGGCCTGACAAAGTAATTAAATTGGTAGATGCTGGCATCTTTTGGGGCTAAGTGCAAAGACCCATAACAGAATGAAGTTAAAAAATGCTACAGGCCTATGTGAACTTAATGTAAATACAGTAACACCTTTAGTGAAAATACAGGGTTTTGTATATATTTAATTTGAATTCTTGATCCTGTAATATATAAGTCATATCTTCTTATAGAAAATCTTTGAATAACTTCGTTTATTGACGTAGAGTGGATAAATGAGATGAAAGTTAATAAGGTTGAAAATTAAAAATTTTATTTCAATTTTTTAATTATTATGACAATTCTTCTGATTACGTGATAAAGCAATTAAATTGATAGTTGCCGGGGTCGTAAAATGAAGTCACAAAAGCACTACAGGCCTGAGTGCTCTTAATAAAAACATAATATACCTGTAAGGAAAATATTGTGTATTTTCATTACGAAATTTGAAACCTTGACCCTGTAATGTAAAAGTTCTCTGCTAATGGGAAATTTTTTAAGAACTTGTCGTGCACTGAACAAGAGTGGATAAATAAGATGAAAGGAAATTGGAATGAAAATTTATATTTTTAAGTGACATCAGTCGAATCTCCATAACTCCAATATTTCTTTATCTCGAAGTTTTCATCAGGTCTCAAACATTTGAGACTGTTGTGGAAACTTCCCGTAACTCAAACGTTTTAGCCGGTGACTTGGGACTTAAGTTATCAAATTTGAGTTGACTGTATCTATATTTTTTAATTTTCACGATAATTCTTCTGATGACGCATGCCTCAGTTTCCGATTATTATCTTTATAGAAACATATATTGACTAAAACAAATTTTGAAAATCAATACGCGTGCATTTGGAGCCATTCATTTGTCTAACGCAGACAGTAGAGTCCCGGCACTTGAATGATAATCTGGCTGAATCTAAGAAACGCCCTCAGCAGCAAGGACGGATTCAGGAATCCTTCGAGGGACAAAATTGCGCTTTTAGAACTTCAATTTTGGAAAAATGGCAAGCCTATGAACCCTCTCCCTCACCATAATCCAGTATCGTTTAAAATAGTCCTTTTGGGACAGTAGTTTGGAAAAATTAACAGAGGAAAGAGATTGAACTTCATTCCCTTACCAAAGCCTCCTCTTAAACATTACCAAAGATGATTTAAAATCGCGTTTTGAAATTATTCCAAAAATCTTCTGATTAAAAAGTTCCATAAAATTTTTGGCAGATTAACGAAAAAATACTTTTAAAACTTTAATGCCGAAAAATTGCCAGCAGAGTGCTTCCCTTGTATCCGTCCATGCTCAGTAGGGCAAAAAAACCTCTACTAGCAGACTTATTGATAAATACCCATTAACAATACATTTATACTGCATCGACAAAAAAATTATTTTTGGATGCCCGTTAAAAAATCATGAACAATAATGCAGAACAATCATTCAACAGAATTCCAAGATTCTGGAACGGAAAAACTGCATGAATTCAGCAGAGTCCAGAGTATTCTTGAGAGAATTTTCTGCTTATATGGGGAGAAGAACCCAAGACAAAAAATAAATAAGTAAAATAAACCTTTTTTTAAAAAATGAATTGACGAAAATCAGAGTCCGCACAACAATCTAACAGTGGCCTGAAAACTGCGCAACCTATGGTGTAAATGTCTATTTACTTTGCACGTTTTAGCTAATTCTCTGATTTGTTAACATGTCCTATTTTCAGTAACTTATAAATTAAGTCATGGATATTTTCTATTTGTTTTGGTAACACACATCTCATTTTCCTTACTGATGTGTACAGTAAGTAGAACTACTATTATCCAAATTTTTTCCAGAAAACGAAAATTAAGACAGAAACTAACACAAAATATTTGTAGAAGTGATTCACAAAATAAATAATCTGTCTAAGCGCTTTTCCTTCTGTGTGCTAGTTAAACGCTAGCTCACACTAGTCACTTTGACAGAGATATTCAGCAAGCAATGATTTTCATTTAGAGTACAGTACATCCTTACTGTACATAATGTTCGGCACATGTTACTACACTTCAGGGTTGGGTTTTTTGCCGGCAAAAAGGTATTTTTGCCGGGACAGTGGAAAAAACCATGGCAAAAATGGAAAAAAACGGCAAAAATGGAAAAAACGGCACAAACCTAATTGCAAATAAGTAGCTTTATATTGTTAATCAAGAAATAGTGACAATATAATATAAATAATGCACTTTAATATTTTAACTATGTCTCCCCATGTTACTTCTAATTTATAAGGTGAAAAATAAATTAAAAAGAAATGTTAGGATTGCAAAACTTAATATTTTAAATTTTTGCTAAAACAATTTTTTCAGAATGAGCCAACTTTTACGTCTTTTATTTTATAGTTGCATCTTGATTAAGTATAATACTTTATATAGATATTTAGTATTCTGCAAAAAATGCTATAATAAACAATCTAATTACATTTTCATTGTAAGTTAATTATTTGTCTTAGATGTTACTAACTGAAATTTTATGTTAATGTTTAAAAATTTAAAAGTAAAAATGCTCCATAACTTTAAAAGTAAGTTAAACCTTAAATTTCTTTTAAACAATAAAAATAATTGAATTAAAATTTTATCAAAATCTTTTCATGCTTTTTACTTTTATATAAAAAGGAAAAAAAAACTGTCCGTAAGTTGTTAACACAAAATCTATTTTTGCCACTTTGGCAAAAACTGGCAAAATCCTATTTTTGCCGGGCAGTAAAAACCGTGGTTTTTTCCATGGTTTTTTCCGCCCTCGGCAAAAACTTGCCAACCCTGCTACACTTAGCATGTAAAAACACTCTACTTTCATTTGATAAAGAATTTAAAAATAGTTTTTCCCCCCATTTCAAATACTAAAATTTATTAAAATAGAATTTCTTTTCGGAAGAAATTCATTTGTCCGAGTCTACTGTAATTGAACATTGACCAATTTGTAATTTTTCTTATTTCTATACATTTGAATTCTTAGCCTTATTCTGCTTAACTTGCTTCTTTTAGGTACAGTTACTTCTGTACAAAAGTTACTGCTACTCAACTGTGGTTTTATTTTTGTTTAAATCATGCAAAAATGTTTGGTGATAAATTTTACTTGACTGTATACAAAGAACACCGAAGAAATATCCCCCAAAAATAAACAAATGTGAAAAAAAAAACAGAATGAAACGAATAAAAGAAAAGGGGGCTTTACCTAAAAAATATAAAAGGAACGTAACAAAAATTGCTTGTGAGCGAAATGTAAGATTTTTTTCCCCGTTTACTAGCGACGAAAATCAATATGGTTAAGTTCTCGGGGACTTATTTAATATGCTAGAATTAACTCAGACAAAAATTAAAAAGAACAAAGCTTAAAATTAACAAATATTTAAAAAAATTAACTTTATATTAGCACCTTAAAGAATGAAACAAGGACAGCGCAACACTAGTAAAGAAATTATATGACAAAAAAATTGCTAGAAATAATATTAAGAAAAAAAAAGAATAAAATTTTTTCGAAAGAGACATACTGAATTGAATGAACTAAAAAAAAAAAGAATAAATTAAGGAAAACGTGCAAAGCTAAGCAACACAGTAAACAAATCGACCGCGTGGCTACGTGTTCGGTTGAGTTGAAGTCGGA
Source organism: Uloborus diversus (assembly GCF_026930045.1). NCBI lineage: Eukaryota > Metazoa > Arthropoda > Arachnida > Araneae > Uloboridae > Uloborus > Uloborus diversus. Next base: position 12,529,131 of record NC_072733.1, on the reverse strand, counting down.
AACTGATTCGTTAGGAGTGAAAGAAATATGAAAAAATGATTCATAAATTATTAAATATTAGAAAATCTAGGACGAATACAAATTAAAAAAACTTCGTTAGGCAAACCGCTGGGATGTAAATTAATTTCGTGCCAATCTATATATATATAAAACGCTTATGCGTGGCGCAAAACGAGCCTTTATTTCTTTCTCTCCGTTGGCAACAACCCGCTTTATTTACGTACGACCTTTGTTTACGTTCTGCAGACTCGCTTCTATCGTTAGTTTTGATTTTAGAACGAGTGTTTTTAATCACTTGAATATAATTTTCAAAGAAGAGAGCAGTGGACTTGGGAGTCGTTAGATGTTTCCAACCACATTTTTGTACATACAGTGAAGCACCGTTTATGCGATTTTGAAGGGACTATTTAAAAAATCGTACAAATGAAAAAACATATACTTGGTAAAGGTTAATGTATATTAGACTCTCCAGGGACCAATTTAAAAAATGTATTATTAATTAAAACGTATAAAAGGGAAACGTATAAGCTGTGCTTCACTGTATTATGTTATTCCACATAGACTAAATGAATTTATTGAACAATTCTCATTGCAAAACATGTCACTTAGTTTTGCAAAGCATTGAAGTTAAGAACTGAACAACAATGACAAAGTAAAGCAACACTGAAAAACGAAACATTTCACATACTTTTGCAATGGCATTGATGTTAAGAACTGAACCACAGTGACAGAGTAAAGCGACAAATTGAATCGTGAAACCTGATTTTACTGCTAATATGTTTTCATAAAATCATTTTGACCCTGCTTTATTTATAGCCATTAGGAAGGCTAATCTAACATGAAATTGTTTACGTTTGAATTTAAAAGGCATATTACTATGAGATGAAATAAGTGGTATCTGAGGTATGACATAAATATTAGTGTTATATAATAATCACTAATTTTTTTGCTACAATAATATTTTTCTTCGGTGTTATAATTATCAGTCTTAGGTCAACCCTTTTTCTCCAGTAAAGTGCATGATTAATCTGTAAATGTGTTCGGAAACACATTGTGCATTTGTGCACCTTAGCCTATCAGCAGCATTTCTGACCGATCTGAGTTTAGATTTTTCATCCAGGGCCAGATTTGGAAATGTGGAGGCCCCTAATCAGGGTTCGAAAAAAAATCATCATATTTTCGAAAATATCTTATACATTGATATATATTCGAATATTTTGATACATATATGTATATATCCGATATTTTCCACCCGTGAAAGTTAGGTTATTTTGTAAAAATTTTACTGTGGGGGCCCCTTTGTTGTGGAGGCCCCGGGGTAGTAGCCCCGCCTGCTCTCCCCTAAATCCGGCCCTGTTTTCATCTAAAGACTCCGTAGCCTACTGCTCTCTTCTTCGTGAATTATATTCAAGTGCTCTGAAGCCCAGTGACTCAGTGGTAGTGCTTTGCGCTACCACGCTGCAGGTCCGGGTTCAATCTCCCGGTCGGGCATGACTGATTCAGCCATTCATCCCTTCAGTGCGTCAATAAAATGAGTACCAAGCATGCTTGGAAACTAAACACTGGGGGTTCTGCATTAGGCTGACCTCTTAACAGGAACATCTGCCTAGCTCCCCAGAGCAATGGTATGCTTTTTGATAGGAACTTTAAGGGGAAATTAACTTTAGTTTTGTTGCAAAATAAACCTTAAATTATCTGGCATGCCGGAAAATTCAAATTTCCGGCATACTGGTCAACCTCGCTTTTCGGGGTAATATGGTATTAAAAAATCTAGATTAAATTGATACTCGTTTCAAAATTCCCTCGTAAGGTTTCATACTGGCATTTAAGTTTCCAGTGTGGTTAGTTACAGGTTTAAAATTTTCTAGTACGTTTAAAAACCACTATTAAAAATCCAGATTAAATTGATACTGGTTTCAAAATTTCCAGTATGTTTAAAAACCGGTATTAAAAAATCCAGAATAAATTGGTACTGGTTTCGAAATTTCCAGTATGTTAAAAACCGGCATTAAAAAATCCAGATTAAATTGATACTATTTTCAAAATTTCCAGTATAAATTGGTACCGGTTTCAAAATTTCCAGTATGCTTAAAAACCGGTATAAAAATCCAGATTAAATTGATACTGGTTTCGAAATTTCCAGTATAAATTGATACCGGTTTCAAAATTTCCAGTATAAATTGATACTGGTTTCAAAATTTCCAGTATGTTTGAAAACCGGTATAAAAAAATCCAGATTAAATTGATACTGGTTTTGAAATTTCCAGTATAAATTGATACCGGTTTCAAAATTTCCAGTAAGATTTCATACCGGAATTTAAATTTCCGGTACGATTTTCTTCTTTCCAGTACAAATCATACTGGGTCCAGTATCATTTGGATACCGGTTTTAGGAATTTTTTCCAATAGGGAAGTAATACTTTTCTTAATCAAACAGAAACAAATAGTTTCTAAAAATTATTTTAACAACTTACTCGTATTACAAGTGTACACAGTGTGATCTGAAAATAACCGAACCTTTTAGTGATAGAATAAAAAAAAGCATGCTAATATGTTTTAAAGCTACACTGTAAAAAATTCCGAAAAGTTGCTAGTTATCTCCGTGGAACTTTTCGGGATTTCACAAGTTTTCATCTATTTCCCCGTAAAATTAAGTGTCTTTGCAAAAACGTTTCCTGAATTGCTACAAGTTGTGCGAATGCAGACTTTTCACTGCTGGGAAAAGTATTTTCAGCTACTAGTTTAAAATTGACTTAACGTGTTTATGAAGTGTATCGGCTAAAGTTCGGTTACCGCCCGTCTAGATTGACTAAGCTCCCAATGAAAGCGTATAAGTCACTGAATTGCTGCAGCTTTGCAAGGCAAGAAATGCAGGCAAAAGAGATGCTTCGTTCTTACTTGCAAATCTGTCTTAGCTTTTGCTATGGTTGCTTTAATGCTTCTGGAGCTTTCTTAGTAAAAAAGGAAGGTTTTAATCAATCACATTCAAACTACTTTTTTTTAATGTTTCCGCGACATGACTAATTAGAGCAGGGGAGATTTCCCAATTTTTCAGAAAGTTTAAAGAATTATTTCAGAAAGGTTACTGTCTTTTAGCGGAAAATACTCCTGGTTTTTGCAGGATATGTTACTGGCAGAAATTGGACACATCAGCTGCATATTATTTTCCAGGAACGTTTCTGAATTATTTTACAGTGTTCAATATATATTCAAAATACGATCTATTTAACTCAGCACAACGTTTTGAACGGTTAACCAATTCATCCAGAAACATTTTACATTCGGATTTATGAATGCTCTTTAGCATCTGTGTCACGGCTGCTTGAAAGACTGGAACATTATTGTAGAAAACCCCTTTCATTGCAGTTTTCAGTTTTGGGAACAGAAAATAGTCACAAAGTGATAGATCAGGCGAATACAGAGTGATCGTGAACACAAATATATTTTCTGTTCCTGGAATTGCAATCTGCAATGAAAGGAGCTTTTTGTGATGATGTTCGAGTTATTCATACAGCCGCTAGTGTTAAAAAACATTCCTAAACCCGAATTTTTAAAGTCTTTGGAAAAATTGGTTGACAGTTCAAGACGTTGTTCAATGAATTCTAGTTTGAATAAATTTTAGCTTTAAAACTAATTCCCATGCTTTAACTTATTCTATTTTTCACTAAAAGGTTCGGTCGTTTTTAGGTCACGTTGTCTAGATAAATATATAGGGTAGTTCTTAACTTGTTTCGCTAATAAAGAGAGGTGATAGCACTCATTCAGACGACGAAGAATTACACAAGCTCGCAACTTCCACTCTGACAGGCAGAAAGGAGGAGTGTAAAAACGGACCCTGTGAGATGAAACAATACAACACTGTAAAAACGATTCAGAAACGTTCCTGAAAAATAATGGGCATCTGATATGCCCAATTTCTTCCAGTAACATATCTTGGAAAAACCAGTAAACGCTTTCCGCTAAAAGTCAGTAAACTTTCTGAAATTAACCTTGAAACTTTATGAAGACGTGCGAAATCTGCCCTGTTAAAGCCAGTCATGTCTCTAGAACCTTCTAGAAAAATTAAGTAGGTTCAGTATAATTGATTAGAACCTTCCTACTTTACCAAGAAGGCTCCATAAATATCAGAGCGACCACGGCTAAAGCTATGCAAGAAGGAACCAAGGATATCTCTTGACTGCACTTCCAGCCTTGCAGCGCTGTAGCTATCCATTGACATTTTCGCTCTCATTGGGAGCTTAGTCAGTCTGGACAGGCCGTAAGCAACTTCAGGCCGATACACTTAATAAACACACTCATTGAATCTTTAAACTGGTTGCTAAAAATATTTTCCACAACAGTGACAAGTCTGCACGCGTGCAACTTGTAACGATTCAGGAAACTTTTTTGGGATGATACTTGTTTTTACGGGGAAATAGGTGAAAACGTGTGAAATCCCGAAACGTTCCACGGAAATAGCCATTAACGTTTCGGAATTTTTTTACAGTGAAGTAATCACCTCTGACGTCTTTTTGTACCTGCCTACGTAGCATATCTTCTAAGACTATCAAGAATTTACTGCAAAAGAATTTCCACTGAGCAGAAGCAGCATTTTGCTCCAAGTTGGTAACGGAGAAAGGCAATCAGAGCAAACGCCGTCCTTTAAAAGCGGCACACCGCTAATGCCACCTGTGCAACGACACGCGTGGTTGGCAATTTGAGCATTTGTTATGATTTTTCTTCTAAACGATAAATATGATTTCGAAACTTTTAATATCGTTCATTTGCTTTCCTAGCACGTTGTAAGTTCAGGTTGGATTTCTAATATTCCTCTTTTCTGCGTCTCAGAGCTGCATCTGCATGTGACTTGATCTTTCCATGCAATCATTGGTCTTCTGGGTAAATACCCCTCTTAATTTGTAAAAAGAAAATAATAATCACCCTGCATATATGTATATTAAGACTAAGCGAACCCATGCGAAGCAGTCGCACTCAACAGCAAGAATTTTAAAAACCCGGTTTTTTCGGTGCGAGATTTCGAATAACAGCTAAAATGACTTGTTAGTTAGTTTTTCGAGAATGCAACTAAGAAAAATTAGTATTTCCAATCATTTCATTTCTGGCTCTTAAAACATAATTAGTATGACATTCTTACCAACTGAGATAGTGCGGCTCCTTCTCAGAATGCTATATACCGAAGCAACGCAAAAAAAGCTCTATATTTTAAAAATATTTTTAAAAAAGTTATACTGCAATTTACTACGTTAAAAACGATGTTTTGTTTCCTGATTTTAACAACATAACTATAAGTCCAGAACTCTGCAATGAATTTAGATGAAAATTTGGATCTGAGCTCTGCTGAAAAAAAAACGCATTAACCCCCCCCCCCCCCCCCCCCTACCATTGAACTGACGATCACTTGTTGTGAGCACGAGTTTGAGTTGTTTGACGTTGCACGAGTTTGAAAGTTGGAGTGGTTAAATTGTCGACATTATTAGCTCGACAATTTAACCAACTGAACCAATGAACCTTCGTTTCGGGATATGCGTAATTAAAAGCAAGATAAGTTGAATTTAGCAAAATCGTGAACTGTCTATTTATTTTACGCCAAAAGCGGTGATTTATTTATTAGTTTATTTTTTAAGTAAGCCATGCATCATGCTGTTTGATTAAAAAAAATCGAGTACGTACTAGCATTCCCACAAAAAAAAATCTTTTGAGAAATAATATTTTGATTGACTTTTAGTGGATAAAACCTGACAGTAATATTTGATTGCTAAAACTTTTATTTCTCAGAAACGAATACAAGGGGTTTTTTTTTTCTTTTTCTTTTTTTCATCCTACATACAACTCAATTTCTTCATTTTTTTCTTTCTCTTTAGTGTGCTCTCAGATGGAGCGAGGTATCTTCGCCCTCATCGCCCCAACCAGCGACCCCTCCTACGACACCTTTGCTGCCTATTCCAATATGTTCCAGATGCCCCTCGTCAGCCCCGCTTTTCCCCAGCAGACAAGCTCCGACAGACCGTCATACATGGGGGTCAGCCTTAGGCCCAAGTACCTGCGAGCGATTGTCGATGTCATCAATTACTATAAATGGAAAACGATAATTTACCTCTACGACTCCGATAATGGTGAGTTTTGCAGTAATGGTGTTGGGTTCCTTCACAAAACAATCCACTTTCGTGTTGGTAATGATCGAACAAACAGTAACTTAGATTTATTGGGATATGAATTACTTTCAATTTCAGAGTAAATGATTGTTGATTTTAGAAATAGAATTGAGAAATGACAAGTAACTTTTCAGTAAAAATAAGCAGTTTATGTTGTCATTTTCAGCATCACATATTGCGATATTAAACTGAATAATTATGAAATGCAACAAATAATAAAATGAAAAAAACCGGATTTGAGTTTTTTGGGATTGTTCCTTCTTTGCTTCTTAAAAGCATAGGTTTTTTTTTTTTTTTTTTTAAATTCGGACAGCTAATTCAATTTGCTTTGCCGTGGTTTTATTCGCTTTGTTATTTGTTAATAGTTAGTCTCTTGGTCCTTTGCTTTATGTAGCAACTGGTAAGGAGACATCAGGTTAGGCAATGTCGCGTTGCTGCGTTGAGATTTGATCCCAATTATATTATCCCTTTAACGAACAGCTACACCGATTTTTTAAACGCATAGTTAAACATCCGATAGTTATGAATTATTATTCTTTTCATTATACATAAGGTAAGAATTTCTTATAGAAAATATATTAAAATTAATTTATTTAAAATACACAAATGGGCAATTGCTAAGGACGAGTGGCAATAGCAGCGTTAGCAACCATAAAATGGAAGGCAACTAAATATGGAAATTAGCATAAGTTCTGGACACAGTAAGACGTTTTGTGAGTATGCAAATTTTAGACTCACTATGTTGCTGGTCACGTGATAGCGCTGATAAACGATATAAAGGATTGGACGCGTGACGACCATTGTTATTCAAAAGCAAAGTTTGACGGAAAGAATCAATTGACGAACTTGCATTTTTCGGTATGACTTCCCAACATCCCTTATATGATTTTATGATTGGCAATATCGAAGAAGTGCAGAAAAATTTAGAGGTTGCCAGGGAGTTCTACGTCAGCCATAGAGTTGTTTCTGGAGTTTGGGAATCATGTCAAAGAAATGGAATGTTTGGCAAGTCTCGAGGGAGGTCGTGTACGCAATACGACGTCAGCAGAAGGTTGGTACTTAGTGCTACAAACGAAGAGGAAAAACGCAACACAGCTACTGAGGTAGCAAAGCAGTTTCCTGCTGCTACTAGCAATCAAATATCCTGAAAAACTGTAGCCAGACGTTTGAATGCAGTAAGACTATACACCCGTCAGCTTGTTTTGTACATCCCACTGTCTACAAGTCAGTGTTTTGCTCGCTTGTAACGATGTCGTCAGCATCGCATTTGGAGAGAAGTCGACTGGGCTTGTTAGTCCAGTAGAAATAGCGTTAGGGGTCAAACTAATTGCAACAGTACGGATGTAAATTTTTACTCCGCCCACTTTACTTAAAATATCCCATTTTATATTCCTTTTCAGCATGAAATTTACTTTCATTTGGTACCTCAGACGATTTTTTAAAAAAATCATGGTTTTTCAAGATGGCGGACAAAAAAGAAAGAAAAACGCATTTTTCACTACAATATAAATGTCTGTTTTTGGCATCTTCTCTTCACTTAAAGTATCACAAATAATATTCCTTTTCAGCTTGAAATTTCCTTTCATTTGATACCATACATGACTTTTTTTTAAACTTTTTTCATGAATTTTCAAGATGGCGGCCAAAAAAAACACATTTGCCCCAACAGTACGGATGTATATTTTAGTATGTTTATTAGGAGTGTGTTACCTACCATTTTCCACAAGAATCATTTCTATTGCAATTTGCTTGACCCCAAGGTTTTTTTTGTCCTATTTCTACTGCACTATGTGTACTGTTCTCAGATAAAAGCAAATTCAATCTGTCGTCTAATTGTGGACGACAACTAACCTGGCATGAGAGTGGTAGATCGTACAAGCCGGTAAACACAAAAGAAAAGGACTAATATCCTAAAAGTTGTGTCATGGTATGGGTAGGATTATGATGAATGGCTTTAAGTCGCTTGTGTGCTTCCAAACAAGACTATGACTGCTAATGATACATTTTGTGGTGCTGTGAGCGATAAATTCGTTTTCATGGATGACAATGTAACATGACATTAACAATCGCCGTCCAGGAGTATCTAACTCACTCAAAATATTCAACCCATTGGATGGCCAACACGTTCTATAAGATCTGAATCATATTGAAAATGTTTGGGATGCTTTGGGGAGCAGTCTTGCTGGTCGACGACACCCTCAAATAAGCAAGTACACCCTTATCCGTGACTGACAGAAAAATGGGATAAATTACCACAACAGCTGCTAGATAATGTTACGTAAAGCATCACATGACGTGTGGAAGCTTGCATTGCTCTCCATGGTAGCCATATCATATATTGACATCCTACGCCTGAACGCCTGGGGGCGGCAATCACATTTATTAACTTTTACGTATTCAGCCCAAAATGACTGTTTCGTCCTTTGAACACTTTTCAACGCCATCTGGATTTCAGAGTACAATACATTATCGTCATTGCAATGTTATAGATTTCTGGCATTAGTGTATTTCACTTGGCATCAAGTTACACTTACTTATATACGCGCTACATAGCCCATTGGAATCCGTCCTTAGCAATTGTCTACCAGTGTATATGTTTTGTTTTCATTTATTATGCTTCTACATTTAAAACGTTCTACAAACAAATTAATAAATATTTGCTCTATTAAAAGGAGCTCTACGTGTAAACAATGATGCAATACTAATTTTAAGTGATAATTACATTTCCTATCATTTCTTATTGAGCAGCAGTGCAAAAAATCACATCTCTTTAACCCCTTTCAAAAAAAGTTTTTTTAGCAATGTATTCTACATTTCTTTCGTGTTGGTTGAGCTATGTCTTTGCAACATTTATTTTACGAGTTTCAGAACAAATAAGTTTTCCAAGAAACTGAAGGAAATGGCTTTTTGCCAAGGAACTCAGCAAGCACAAATATAATGCATAATTAAAAGTCAACATTAAAAATTTCCAACAAAGCACGAACTCTTAAAACTTAAAAAATGCATCTCTTTTAAACATTTTTCATTCTTTTTCTTTAAAAACATGCAGACTTTTTTCGTAGGTTCTTTTAGGTTAAAAGGTGAAGAAAATGTTTCTCCTCAAGTCCCTAACCAAATCTCTCATTTAATATGCATATATTCAGCCATAAAAACAACATTGTAATTAAGGTTTGAAGAATATAACCTATTCAGCTGCTGACATTGATTTTTAGTTTATTTCTGTGATTCTTTCGTAATTTGTGTTGCTCGTAATTGAAGTTAAATGTGAATAATTTCTTGGAAAACTAGCAGTGTAATTAAAGTACTTTATAAGAATAGCCATATTTGCACGAATATGTTAAAGGTAACAAACTGAATAAATAATTTTAAACAGTCTTTTTACTTCCTTTTACAAAAAAGGAAGTATTGTATTCGCGAAAAAATTTTCACCAAAAATCGACCTTAATTTCCATTTTGCTCACCCCCAAATGAATGTTGAGTTTTTTTTTCCAACCCGACCACACGTGGATATGTGCCTACGAACGTACAGACACTCGAAATATCCATTTTGACGATCCTCCTAATTACAACGAGTTTTCTCGTGACGTCTGTATGTACGTATGTATGTGTGCATGTGTGTATGTATGTCGCATAACTCAAGAACGGAATGTCCTAGAAAGTTGAAATTTGGTACTTAGACTCTTAGTGAGGTCTAGTTGTGCACCTTCCTTTTTGGTTGCATTCGTATGATCCAAAGGGGGTTTTTTGCCCCTTTTTGGGGGGAAATCATTATTAATTTCGATGTAAACTCAAGTGGTGTTATAATTTGGCGAACACTTGGTGATATATCCCCAGTCTTTTCGTCGCCAAGTTTTGTCGCCAACTTGGTAACAAATTTGGCGATTTTTTTTTTTTAATCTGGTTTCAATTTGGCCATTGTTGGTGATATTTAGAGAGTAAACTATTGAATCATATTAAAACTGCCAATAATGAGAAAATGACATTAAATTGGAGTAAAAGGAAGTCATGTGATGCACACATCAGCTCGTTTTCTAACATTTTTAAAAAAGCTTCTATTACTAAACAAAACTTGCGTAACAGTTTTGGAAAGTGCAGCCCTATTCATGTAGCTATAGCCTATGTCATTATTCTATAAATATCTTACAAATAGATATTGGTGGGGGGAATCATTTTACAACAGTATATTTTGCTGCAGATTTTTTCTTCATGTCTATCGCTCACCACCTCTGTAAAATAAATGTTTAGTAATATGTAGCCTGAAATAAATAATCCTTTGTGTTGAAAATAAAAGATTTACAGAGTGCAGCAAAAAAAAAACTGGAACAAAATTTGCATCATCGAATGGAAGTAAACTAATTTTTTTTTTAATGAATAAGGTTTTTTTTTTTGGGGGGGGGGGTGCAATCACGATTGCTTGTTGTTCTTACTTGACGGTTTTGATGCTTTATGATTTTACTTTCTCACCGCCTTCCTCTTCAGCACCACCGTCGATCGGCCCCTTCCGATGCTGCTACTCTAGCGAAAACCGTCTCCAAGTTGCGTTCATATCCTACGCACACGCATACATACACACGCATGCCTACACACACACACACACATACACACGCATGCCTACATCCACAAACACTTACACACACACATACATGCCTGCACATAGACACAAACACACACGCCTACATACACATACACTCGTGATTGCGAGAAACATAACTTTGAGTTCAAAATGTCAAAATTCAAATTAATTTTCTTTTTTTTTTTCTCACTTTTACTAGAAAATAGTTTAAAATATATCTTCTAGTTTCTATATTGCTTCATGACTTTGCACAATGTAAAGCAAAAGATCTACTATTAAGTTGCTTAATCAAGAAGAGCGACAGTTCGTTTACTCGCTGTGCCTCGGTAAACTGTTTGAAGTAATATCACGTTTCAAGGAGCTTGGAAATAATAGTCGAAGTCCAGGAAGTGAACATAAGGCTATCAAAAAGCAAGTTCAATGAAATCTTCGGAATTCCATCAGAGAGGTCTTTCGAAATGGGAATATGTAACCGATGAATATGGTGAAGGGCAAAAGCAGAGCTTATTCAGAATCTTTACAAGTTAAAAAAAGTTCGGCTTTTCATACTTGAGAACACAAACTCGTACGGTTCCAAACACTTTTGAGACTGGCCACTAGTCAACGGTGGGAGAGATTATCTGTTGAGCAACTCTTTACCGTTCGACCAACTCAAAGCTCCCAGAACGATAGGATTTGGTCTGTAGACACTTAAAGCACCTTGGCAAGTGTCGAAATCCGAAATTGGGCTTGGACAAACGGCGAAAATTGTCTTGTTTTTGTGGATGAGGATGTTAAAATGTATCAAAAAGTGCATCGGTAGGACATTTTACAAGCTGTGATACTTTCGTGGGTCAATAAGAACTTCGGCAATCTAGACTAGACGTTTCAATGATATTCAAGCACAAGAGTTCTGCAAGCCACATTTTCTTGACCTGATATCATTTGAAGAGTGGACACCCTAACCCTACTTGCTATACCTCAATCCTAGGAATTACAGTGTATGGCGTTTTAGAGTCAGAGTCTGTCCCAAATTACACAAAAGTTAGGACTCTCTAAAGCAGTTGCTTTGGCTGGATTAATGTAGATTCAAGGTAAAAAAACTTGCGACCCATGGCTGAAAATTTCCATAAGCGGTTTCGCCTCTGCACATCAGTTTGAAACCAAATAAATTTATTGATTACTAATGTTCTACTATTTCTTCTCTTGTTTTGTGAATTTATTTATTTTCAATAAAGTTACGTAAAAAGTTGTTTGTCCTGGTTTTGTTGCTCACCATGTCGTGCAACAATATTCAGCATAAATTTTCAGAAAACTGCACATATGCATCCTCCAAATTTCCGCTTATTAACGTTGTATTATATCTTTTTTATTCAGCACAAAGGTACTTATTTATTTCTCGCTAAACATTGATAATCATCTATCATAAAATATGTTATGAACGATATATGTGAAGAACAAATCAACAGCAAAATAAAGCGCTGTAAATTTATTGTCCCTCCATCATATATTTCTAAGAAATTTATAGAACAATGACAAAATCTGTATATATAAATATGGCTGAAATTGCCGACCTATTGAGGTTAAACAACTTCCGTTTCGTACCGGAAGATATTCAGCTTCAAAAATATATCCGTGCATTTTTTAAAATCTATGATATTTTCCAGTTATTGTATAGTAAATAATCAAGCTAAAAGAAAGTTCAAACATCCTATCATAAATCCCCTGTATGACATAAGCGGTTGAGTATTGACGCTGACTTAAAAAACAGAAACGAAACTATTGAACTATAAATTTTATTAGTAACTCTTAATACGGGCAATTTCAGTCGTACGTCATTCATACTTTTTATTTCGTATTACGAAGCAAAGGAAGTATTGTATTCACGAAAAACTTTTAACCCAAAAATAGGCCTTAATTTCCATTGAACTCGCCACTGATGAATGCTGAGATTTTTTTTCAACCCGACCACACATGGATAAATGTCTCAGAACGTATAGACACTCGAAGATACTATTTTTAAGATCCCCGAATTAATTAAAACAAGTTTTCTCGTGACGTCTGTATGTACTTATGTATGTGCATATGTGCGCATGTACGTATGTGCGCATGCACGTATGTTCCAGTGTGTGTGTACGTGCGTATGTACCTCGCATAACTCAAAAACGGTATGTCCTAGAAAGTTGAAATTTGGTACGCAGACTCCTGGTGGGGTCTAGTTGTGCACCTCTCTTTTTGGTTGCATTCTGATGTTCCTAAGGGGGTCTTTTACACCTTTTGGGGGAAAATCATTGTTAATATCAATGCAAACTTAAGTGGTGTTATATTTTGGCAAACACTTGACGACATATATATAGGCAAGATTTTGGTCGCCAAGTTTTTTCGCCAACTTGGTGACAAAAAATTAGGGTTTTTTTTTAAATTTGGTTTTATTTTAGCCATTATTGGCGATATTTAGAGAATTAACCATTGAATCACATCAAAATGTCCAATATTGGGAAAAATGATCTATATAAAAGGTTTTTTGCTTCAGTACGCAACAAACTTGGGGCAAAAGTATTTAAAGTGTTTCTTTGCTTACTCCAAGGCACTACTATTGTCATCAAATTGGCGTAAAAGGAAGTCATGTGATGCACACATCAGCTCATTTATAATCTGTTGCTGTCTTTATGTGATAAATAGATAGTTAATAACTCTACTCGATAAGAAATTTTCATTGAGGTGTCCATTGAGGCTTAAAGATTCCATTTGTTAAAATAGAGGTGAGGAATGCCAGTTTGCATTGCAATAATAATTACTTATTGGTCTTGTGTCAATCGAGTTTCTTCTCTTTCAACCCAAATCTAAATGAAGACTACCAAGGTCTAGCAACAAGTTATCAGATCCGCACTATGAGAAAATGAGGGCACTTCTGTTTTTTTGAGTTTTTGTTTCTTGCTGAAGAAATATTCCCACGTAGCACGACGCTTCGTTGAATAAACGTTGTTAAATGGCGGTTGAGATTATGACAACCCTTTTAAAACCTTTCATAAACGTAAAATGCTTGTTACCATTGTGACAACCATTTTAAAATGTTTATAAAACGTTTGAACGTTATGTGTGCTACCTGGGTTTTTATGACTCGCGAAGTCAGCTGTAACTTCAAACCTAGAGGAGTCCCATGCTGATGAACGTTGACTGCTTTTTATCTTGAAAAAACTTAACAAGCGGTTAACTCCTTACAACTTTCATTGGTAGGACATATTAGCGGTGACGATGTTGTAAGCATTCAAAATAAGTGCGTTTTTTTAAACGCACAATTTTTTTTAATTAAAAAAAATAATGTAATTGACCACGTTGAAATCTTTAGGAAAATATGCCAGTGGAATTTGCTTTTGTAACAGTGAAAAACATATATAACAGCGAAATTTATTTTTAAAATAGCAAAATCCATTGGAAACAGAATTTTAGTGCTTTTCGCTGCAACGAAAGATGTTGCAGAATAAATGAAATGCATTATATCAGCTTTTTTTCAGCATAGCTTTGATTTAATTAAATTTCTGTGAATATATTTAACCGTGCAACTTTCTAAAAATAGGTATATAAACAACACCTGTGTCTTAAAAACCATTTAGTTTTACTTATGCTTTCCCGTAACTACTTCTAAAGATGAATTAACTATGACTCGGTAAGTGGTTCATAATAGAACCACGTAGAAAATTAAATGATTTCTCGTTACGTACTAAACTATCGTGATAAGATGCTCCTTATATTCAATCTATCAGACCAGTTAATCTTTCTGAATAAGCTTCCATAATTTTACAAAATAATTGTTTCAAAAAGCTTAACAAGTAGTCGAGTTGTGCCAAACAATTCATCAATTCCTTAATAAAGAGCGATGCTTGTACTTAACTCTCAGCTAATGATTTAACATGAACACGGATTACTCTCCTTACACGGTTGAGAACTCATTAAATTAATAGTTCAACATGTGTACTTTTATGATGTGATATGTAACAGCACGACAAAAGAAGTTTAATTTATCACTGTCAAGGAAAGAAGCAATGAATCCGGAAAATTATAAAGTAATTTCGAGTGCGAAAGAATAATAATATTTAACCGAAATTTCTTTTTTAAAGATTTGTGTGACTGACAAATGCTTTCTTTGTGTTAAAATTCTGAAAGATCCTTTATTTGAACTAAATTGTTCCTCCATCATATCCTTTCAAAAGTTAAACAGGTCGTAAAATAGTTAACATTATTTTCCAAAAGTTAGGGGTATCATTGTGTATCGTTGAGACTCATTGATCCCCACCTGCACTCTCAAAAATAATTCCTTCAATTGACGGAAATTCTCTTGGCAGCAGTGCTGCCGGACTTTTCACGATTTTTAACGGATTTCCGTTTTTATTTTCTCCTGTCAAATGAAGGAACGTCCTTCTTTTTTCTTTTCGTCATAGGAGGAAAATTTTCCGTCATTTGACGAATTTCTGTTTTTATTTTCTCCTGTCAAATGAAGGAACGTCCTTCTTTTTTCTTTTCGTCATAGGAGGAAAATTTTCCGTCATTTGACGAATTTCCGTTTTTATTTTCTCCTGTCAAATGAAGAAAGTTTCGTCCATATTTTTCCCGCTGTGGGAGGAATATTTTCTGTCATTTGACACTTTCCCCGTTTCTTTTCTTCTCCGTTAAATGCGGGAAATTTTTCGTTGTTTGAAGAAACGTCCGTTATGGTAGTTTCTGTTACATGAAGTCAACTTTTCGTTATTTGAAGAAATGCTCGTTTTTTTGTTTGTTACATGAATGATTTATTTCGTTGTTTGAAGAACGTCCGTTATGATCGTTTCTGTCAGATGAAAGACAATTTGCGTTATTTGAAGAAACTTTTTTCTTTTTTGTTTCTGTTAATGAGGTTTTTTACAAATATTTTTTTCAGATACTTTGAAGCTGTATTTTTTCTTAGTCCGAAACGTGGATACATCAAACCACCAAAATCCCAAGTAAAATTTTAGACCCCACCCCCTCCCCCGCGAAAAAACTCTCCAAAAATAATTACAAACTTACTTAAAAACAACTTTTAATTTTTTTAGTTTTAGAATATGTTGTCAGTCGAAAATTTTCGGAAACGGCAACCCAAAATTTTCGAATCAAATACGCCTCTGAAAATTCCACAAGAAAGTTCAAAAGTAGATTCCTTATTGCTAAATGTATTTATCAAAAATCTATTTTTGTCACCTGAAAGCAGGTATCTTATTACATAGCGGCTTCAAAATGCAGGTTTCTTTCATAAAAGACGACAAATGGTGTAAGTTTCAAATTTTCATAAACTTCATAAAAATTTTAAGAATATGAAAATTAGTTTGTGAAAAACGGCCATTTCGTGTAATGAGATAACCACTTTCAGAGGCTGAAAACAAAATTATGAAAAATTGATTGTATGCTGATCAACTTGAGATTTACTCACTCCGGTATTTTTCTGAAGTTCTATTTAAATAATAACCTGAAAAATGCACGCTGTACATATATAATGGATAAAAAATGTGCTTAGTATTGGAAGAAGATAGATTCGTCTAGTATCACTCAGTAAAATACAAAAAGAAAAAGAGTGTAGAAGATTGTAGAATTAACTTTATTTTTATAAGCATTTATACATACAGGTAATATTAACAACATCAGCAATTTCATTCCAATGTAAAATGAATCTTTTGCAAATAAATAAAAAATAAAATCTCTTGAAAATTCAATTAATTTTATTTATATTCTTGCATCAACTACCATCTTTATGGATATGAATAATTGACTAAAATAAAGAATTGAAATTGACATTATATGATAAAATTTAATTGATTTAATTATGTTAACCATAATTAAGACTAGATAATTTAGAAATAGATTTACACCCCAAATAAGAATATAGTTTCTTTACTTTTTTTTTATTTGTTCAAAGAGTATATGATATTTTGAACAAAATATACAACAGTCATTTTACATAGTTTTCCAATCATAAAAATTACACTAACTAGATAAATAATAAAGCTTGATTTAATTTTGATATTAGTAATTAAAATTTTAATTTCTGAAATTAAGGTTTGCAACATAATTGTAAGCTTCTATACATAATTTTATGAATAAAGAAACGGGAGAATAGCCACAAGTTTCAAATTAAGACATTCCGAAAATTATGTAAAAATATTACAATTTTGAAAAATAGACGAGAGCAAAGTATAAAAATTACCAGGCAATTTTTTTCTTTTTGCTTGCTTGTTTGAGCAAATTACTTCTAGTAAGGTACCTTTGATCTATACTTCGGTTTTATATTGTTTTTAGCTTTATAGTGATATGACAACACTGCCCATATAGTTTGAATCTTTATCACCATAGTTTTCAGTGCAACTGAATTTCTTTTTGCGAAGCAACAAATTTGAGATAATACATGTTTAAGGGTAACTTAAAGTATTAAAAGTATTTTACATCCATTAACTTTGAAACAGCAATGTAGATTTAGTTGTAATAGCATGTATAACTTAAAAAAAACTAATCCCATAATAAACACTGTAAAGTAATACAGAATTATCGGCAATAATTTCCAATGTAGCAAAATTAGCATTTAGATAGCGACTTTTGACATCAATATGTTTATTCATCCATATTTACTAATTCATTAGCATTTCTTCAATTAAAATTTTTAATCTGTCTTTTAACTTTTAAATGACTAATTTTTTTTTAGCCAAATCAATTTTTCTGCCAATTTTATTAGTTTCAGCAGTGAACAAAATGTTTTTCACGAATTGTTTAAGTAAGAAAAACCTATTAAAAAAAAAAAAAAACCTTAAGAGTCTTGACTAAAATCTCAAATATTTTTTTGTGAGTTCTGTGCCACTAAGGATATTTTTTTAATGCAGTAATTTAAAAAAATTGACACTTTAAATAAAAGTATAATTTTCAAGGATAATTGTATATCAAACCATTGCTGAATGGGGTCATTTCCTAAATTTGACTTCCCTAAATTTTGAAAAAGTTTACTATTTTTAAAAAATTATTTAAATTGATGCGTAGAATCAATTTTAATTTTTACTCTTCTGCCCATGACATAACACATAATGAACTGCCATTCGCACAGAGCATAATATTTTATTCGCTTCTTTACTCACATGTATGGCAAGGATATGGTTGATAGCAAGCGTAGAGCGCAATATTAAATTTGCTTTTTGGTTATCATAACGTGGAATTGTGGTAAACAGCAAGTGTAAGCATTCAGAGTGCCAGTGAAGTATGCGCATAAGTTGATCATTTGTGACGTCATAAAGACTATGCCTTGTTTGAAAAATCGGACATTAAAAAAATTAATTAAAAAATAACTGCTGGGAAAATGAAAGTATTTTCTGGGTCCATGTTATTATTATTTATTTTGCACATTCTATCAACTCCAGTGACTAAAAGTAGTACTTTTGACTGAAGAAAACAACCCCACTGTTTATTCAATTAAGAACAACATTCCTAATATCAGCTGGTCTTAAAACTTTTACTTAAATTTGCATTGATAAGTTTTTGTTCAATAATGATTAAGTTGCAGAACATTAATGAAGAAACTATTCTTAAAATGTCTCAAATACAGTATACTTTCGATATCACAAAGTCGAAGGGACGGTAAAAAAGTTTGAGATATCAAGTTTTCGAGATAACAAGGGTATAATCATAATTTAAAAATTAGTCACACTAGTTAAAAATAAGTGGAAACATATAATGAAAGCTTAAAAAGGATACTCTAAAGAAGTAGCAAAATGTAGTGATTTACCACAACTAAACTGATCAAAGATTTGGATTACTAAGTTACAGAATGGTTTCAAACCAGTTTCGAGTGCTCCGGAACAAAAGAAGTTAGACAAAGGATTTCACCATTCCCTGCGTCTCTAAAGGGGTTTTCCGTTCATCTCCCGTTTTCAAGGAGGTGAAAATAGGGTCAAAAGGTCCAACGAAATGGCATGAGAAGGGGGCAAAATGTTTTAGGTATGTTTCTTGGACTTAAATTTTCTGAATCCCCTAGGCTGCACAATGAAAGTGACAGAAGATAAGCTTCGCCTAATCATTTGTAACCCTTGAGAGAAATAATGAAGGGGTGTGAAACTTTTGGAAACATTCCTTGAGTGGCTTCAAGACAATAAACTGCGGTTTTTCCGAAAAAGTCATATTTGACTTCGAAAAATATTTCACATAACAAAGTTTTGATTAAAAACGCTTCAACATAAGAATGAAAAATAACATTAGAAAAATATGCAAAAGGGGAGAAATAATTTTTCGTCATATCAAATTTTTCGAGGTATATTGTACTTGAAAGACATAGCACAGAATTAAAATATAAATGCCAAAGGCACCAAAAACTAAGCCTTTTGACTAGGTTAACACTTTTTTACTCTTGGTTCTTCTTTCCCGGTTTATTTCTGCAAAGACACTGAAAGAAAAGAAAAGAAATTATCACAAGACAATAAAACTAAACAGAGAAGGGTGCAGCAGTATGCCTTTTGTTTAATAAATTCTTGCCCTTTTCCATACCTTGAGTCAATTAAAGGTGAGCATTTTTGAAAATAAGAAGAAAATATTTGAAAAAATTGGCTTCTCTTTTAAGTGACTAAAAAAACTTGAAGGTAAAAAATGTTAACATAGTTGCAACCATCCATAAATAATCAACATTCCAAAAGTGATGTAATTTTGTTGTGTTTACCTATGCATTTTTAAAAAACACTTAAAGTAGGTTTCAGTAATTTTAACTTTATGTGGGAACTGTTCACATGTGTCCTTAGATGTTGTTCATAGGATTCCCACCATTCACCTTAGAACAAATTGCAAAAGTGTAAAATCTAAATTTACTAAAAAAAGGAAACATTTTCATTAATTTACTTGAATGTTCATGTGGTTAGACTGGTATTGAGATCACTCAAACAATTTTCTAGATTTTTTGCAAGTCAATTTCGCACTGGCAAAAAATTTGAATTCTGAAGTCTCACATTTGAGGTTTCATATGCTAGTGATTAATCTTTTGAAGTTACATCATACCACATGCAACTTTCGACTGTAAACAAGACTAATAAAAAAGGTTGAACCAATTTAAGCAGGAAATTTTCCTTTTTTTGAAAAAAAGTGAGGTGAAGTTACGAAAATTGTAGGATATTTAGTATAAATTTGAAGGTATTAGGAATTATAGGATTTTTTTTAAATTAGAATAATACCTACACCTGTAATAGTAATAAAGATGTGCTAGGAGATTGAAAAAATGTTCCATAAGAGACAATGACAATAAAGGGCTGGAACAAATAGATAAAATTCTACTGGACAGAAGTTTTTTTTTCTATCATATTCTTTCAACAAAACAAGATTGCAAATTTCTTTACTAAATAAATGTTAAATGCGTACTTAGAGAATGTGCTTTCTTTTACTAGAAAGGTGTTTATTTTTGGATGAGTCTAGGTAAATACTTCCCAAACAAACATACCCAAATATTAACTATAACTTACTTAAATTATTAAAATTAAGTCACACATGCATGACAATAACATACCGCTGAATGAACTAATTCAGAAAATATATTACTTGCATGTATTGATGCTTTCCATCCAAAAATATTAAAAACTCTTCTGAATTTTAATATTGTCCCCTATAAACAAACAAAAAATGCATTTTGCTAAAATTATGTAAGTGATGATTTCAAAAGTTTTAGGACACAATTTTTATAAAATTTTAGTACATTTTGAAGACAACAAATATCAAGTTTTTTTTTTTAATTTAAATGTAATTCATTAGCTTGATTTTCATATTGGATTATAAAACGTTTCAAATTCTTGAAAACTACACCAGAATGCATTCAATCTTTTATTATTTAACACAGTGACACATTATGAAGTAGAAACATATACCAGTAGAATAAATGTCTGTTCAAGTGCTTCTTTACTTACCTTGTTATTGTTTCATCAAAGTGAATTAAAGAATGAGAAAGAAATATCCTTAACTAGCTGACCCAGCCACGCGTTGCTGTGGCAAAGAAGTTGGATTAAAATAAACTTGAACTCATTATTTTGATAGAATCAAATAAATATTTTTAATAGAGCTTAAAATAGTATAGCCGATTTTATAACATATGACATTGATAATGGGCATTATTCAATTTAAAAACGATTCCTAAATGTTCCTGGAAAATTATGGGCAGCTGATGTGGCCAATTTCTGCCAGTATCATTTCAAGTCAAAACCCGGAAAGTTTTCCGATAAAAGTTAATAACCTTCCTGAAATCATCTCGGAAGCCTCTTGAAAAATTCGAAGATCTTCCCGTTTGAAGTTAATCGTGTTTCTGGAACTTTAATGTAAACTTAGGAAGGGATACAAAAAAAAAGCTTAGCACCTTTCTGATTTATTAAGGAACTTCTATAAGCAGTAATGCAAACATAGCCAAAGCTTAGCCAGAACTGCAAGCAATTATCGAAAATTTTTACTCAGTAACGTTTCGGATTTGTTTTTTTTTTTTTTTTTTTTTTACCGTGCAGGCTGAAGAAAGTACTTATTGAATTCAATAAGTACTAACTAAATTTTCTATGGAAAAAGCACTATACTTACGCTTAGTAAATTTTGTAAGTATAACTTCCGCAAAAAAAAAAAAAAAAAAAAAAAATTGAAAGTGATAGTAAATATCGAACTAAGCGTAAACCACCATACACTTTTAGATTCTACACTACATTTTATTCACATTAGCTTTCTCTATAGTTTGTAATCAATAACTTCTTTACAAAATACACTAACTAAATTAAAAATGTATAAAAATTAAATTTTTTCAATGAAGTAGATAACATTGACTTCGAACTATTGTTTCTATTATTTGAAAACTGAAAACTGTCTAAGCACTAAGTTGTGCAGAATGTTCTTGATCAACCAGTCTTTTGCTAATACGAAAAGTATGATAACTTTCCACGTGTGAGTAGGCAATATTTCGTTGCCCATAAGAGAAATATTTATGTTTCAATAACAAACAGAAAGAAGACATTTTTTGTTCTTTAAATCTATTTATGGTCTTTGCAAAAGCTAAACGAATCAAAAATTGAAGCCTTTCAAATGTGTTGAAAATTATGACGCTAATAATGGATTACGTGGCAACACAAACATTTTTCCTTTAAACTTTTCCGACAAATATTGTTGACTTTATGTAGAAACGTGTACCGTTGCGTAATTTAGGTGGGTTTAAATCGCGAAAAAGAATAAATTGTTGAGCCAATTTTCAACCGGAAATCGTGTAGACGCATTCCTGGTGTATCCAGGGAATTTAAAAATTCATTTGGAGTGTTTACTGCTTTGTTTTCATCGACAATTTGTTCAGCATCAATGGAGAGCTTTTTTTTAAAGCCGTCAGTAATGGCTCATTATTCGCAATAATTGTAGCTAAGACAGAGTCATTGCTCTGTTGTTATACGTTGCAAATCAGTGTTAACTAAGTCGGTGGCCCAACTATCAAGTAACGGCATATCATAATGACTAAGTGGCAAATTTGAAATTGAAACGCAAAAACCTTCAGTTAAAACTAAAACTTCATATTCATCGCTGGTGTAAAATCTTGATTTGGACATTTGTGTGTTTTTTAAAATTTATGAAATACGTCTTCAAACGTGAAAGTAATATAGTTTCTCCTTAAAAAATAATGATTGTGTTGGATAGTATGTCGTCAAAATTGTTTTAAACAGTTGATGAATACTGTTTCTCCTTATGTCAAACCTGCATTAGAAAGTGTCAACTCCCAATGACTTTGTGCTACCAATAAATACAACTTGCGACATGCATCAGGATATGTATTTGACAGTCGACAATTGACGATCCACAAATATTCCTGTCTGTTCGGGAATGTTTACCGAAAACAAAACTGCTACAAAACCAGCGCGATTACAGAGGCAATTATAATTTTAAAAAATTAAATTTATCTGGAAATAGACTCTCAATTAGTTCACTTTTCGTCTCAACGGCAGTGCAGAAATTGTCTGGCTATTTGTTGTACTGTATATTTTGATACAGTTCAATTTCACCGTTTCCAATACTCAGCAATTGCTTAGAAAATACTTATGCGATTAGATTATTTTGCGTTTATACTCGCATGTTCATGGCCAATCGCATTATCTCGTCATTACTCTACAAAAAACGTTTTTTTTTAAACATGCGTTGATTTCATCGGAATAACTGGTAATGTCTGCCGGAAGTCCCCAGACAGTATTCAGACAATTTCGCCTAAAAGTTGATCGTTGCCATTCAAATCTTGCATAATCCTATGATGTGCTTCGAATGAATGCTTTTACTCATGAGACATAGTACACTCATCCCAAATTATAATTTCACTCTCTTGCAACACTACAGCCATACCACGTCTTTTTTTTTCTTTATTGTACACATTGTGTTTTGTTTGTTATGAATATCTAATTGGCAACTTTAAAGCTGAATGTGCTGTTCCTGTACCATCTAAAAAAAGTAGCAGCAATGCCTGACGATGCAATTGTCACTGCAATTTTCTGTTGCGAATGTATCTTTCCAAGAATTAATGATATTAAAAATTTCCTGGGGAACAAAATAAAGAAAATAATTGTTTTCCGCTTAAATTCATTAACTTTCCTGAAATAAACCTGGAATATTTTTGAAGAATTCAGTAGTCTTCTTGGTTAAAAAGGCAGTTATGATTCTGGCACCTGCAGAGAAGCCTAAAGCAGGATTAATATAATAGCCTGGAACCTTCCTGCTTTTCTAAGAAAGCTCTCAAAGCATTAATACACGCATTGCCAACGCGAAGACATACTCTCAAGCAAGTAGCTCGAAAGTAGTTCCTCTGCAACTCTTGCAAAGCTTCGTGATCCAGATAACTTTTCGCACTCATTGGGTGTTGAGTCAATCTGGACAAACCGCAATCACTCCGAAACCGATACATCTATTAAATACGTTTAGTTAATCTTGATACTGGTGGAGAAAAATACTTTTCACAACGGTGTGAAATCTGCAATTTGTAGCAATTCAAGGAAACGTTTTGAAAAATATAGTTGATTTTCTCAGGAGGTAAATAATAACCTGTAATATCCCGAAACGTTATATGGAAATTCTAAGCAACATCTCTGAGCTTTTTTTATCATGGTGTTTTTAGCAGTAAGTCATACGATGTTAGAGTTATATCGATGAATTAACTTACACCGCCATCTATTAAGAATTTTTAGAACTAAACAATTAATTCACACTATTATTGCATAATTAATATGAAATTTGCAGTAAAAAATTATAAAAACTATTCTATCTTTTAAGTTGGACCAAATGACACATTGATATGAAATTTGAGAAAAATCGGTTGAGTAGTTTCGGAGTTTACCCCGAACAAACATCGTGACACGAGATTTTTATATATATACTAGCTGACCCTGCCACGCGTTGCTGTGGCAAAGAAGTTGGATTAAAATAAACTTGAACTCATTATTTTGATAGAATCAAATAAATATTTTTAATAGAGCTTAAAATAGTATAGCCGATTTTATAACATATGAGATTGATAATGGGCGTTATTCAATTTAAAAACGATTCCTAAATGTTCCTGGAAAATTATGGGCAGCTGATGTGGCCAATTTCTGCCAGTATCATGTCAAGCCAAAACCCGGAAAGTTTTCCGATAAAAGTTAATAACCTTCCTGAAATCATCTCGGAAGCCTCTTGAAAAATTCGAAGATCTTCCCGTTTGAAGTTAGTCGTGTTTCTGGAACTTTAATGTAAACTTAGGAAGGGATAAAAAAAAAAGCTTAGCACCTTTCTGATTTATTAAGGAACTTCTATAAGCAGTAATGCAAACATAGCCAAAGCTTAGCCAGAACTGCAAGCAATTATCGAAAATTTTTACTCAGTAACGTTTCGGATTTGTTTTTTTTTTTTTTTTTTGTTTTGTTTTTTTTTACCGTGCTGGCTGAAGAAAGTACTTATTGAATTCAATAAGTACTAACTAAATTTTCTATGGAAAAAGCACTATACTTACGCTTAGTAAATTTTGTAAGTATAACTTCCGCAAAAAAAAAAAAAAAAAAAAAAAAAAAAAAAAAAATTGAAAGTGATAGTAAATATCGAACTAAGCGTAAACCACCATACACTTTTAGATTCTACACTACATTTTATTCACATTAGCTTTCTCTATAGTTTGTAATCAATAACTTCTTTACAAAATACACTAACTAAATTAAAAATGTATAAAAATTAAATTTTTTCAATGAAGTAGATAACATTGACTTCGAACTATTGTCTCTATTATTTGAAAACTGAAAACTGTCTAAGCACTAAGTTGTACACAATGTTCTTGATCAACCAGTCTTTTGCTAATACGAAAAGTATGATAACTTACCACGTGTGAGTAGGTAATATTTCTTTGCCCATAAGAGAAATGTTTATGTTTCAAGAACAAACCGAAAGAAGACATTTTTTGTTCTTAAAATCTATTTATGGTCTTTGCAAAAGCTAAACGAATCAAAAATTGAAGCCTTTCAAATGTGTTTGAAAATTATGACGCTAATAATGGATTACGTGGCAACACAAACATTTCTCCTTTAAACTTTTCCTACAAATATTGTTGACTTTATGTAGAAACGTGCACCGTTGCGTAATTTAGGTGGGTTTAAATCGCGAAAAAGAATAAATTGTTGAGCCAATTTTCAACCGGAAATCGTGTAGACGCATTCCTGGTGTATCCAGGGAATTTAAAAATTCATTTGGAGTGTTTACTGCTTTGTTTTCATCGACAACTTGTTCAGCATCAATGGAGAGCTTTTTTTTAAAGCCGTCAGTAATGGCTCATTATTCGCAATAATTGTAGCTAAGACAGAGTCAGCTCTGTTGTTATACGTTGCAAATCAGTGTTAACTAAGTCGGTGGCCCAACTATCAAGTGACGGCATATCATAATGACTAAGTGGCAAATTTGAAATTGAAACGCAAAAACCTTCAGTTAAAACTAAAGCTTCATATTCATCTCTGGTGTAAAATCTGGATTTGGACATTTGTGTGTTTGTTAAACTTTATGAAATACGTCTTCAAACGTGAAAGTAATATAGTTTCTCCTTAAAAAATAATGATTGTGTTGGATAGTATGTCGTCAAAATTATTTTAAACAGTTGACGAATACTGTTTCTCCTTATGTCAAACTTGCATTAGAAAGTGTCAACTCCCAATGACTTTGTGCTACCAATAAATACAACTTGCGACATGCATCAGGATATGTATTTGACAGTCGACAATTGACGATCCACAAATATTCCTGTCTGTTCGGGAATGTTTACCGAAAACAAAACTGCTACAAAACCAGCGCGATTACAGAGGCAATTATGATTTTTAAAAAATTAAATTTATCTGATATAGACTCTCAATTAGTTCACTTTTCGTCTCAACGGCAGTGCAGAAATTGTCTGGCTATTTGTTGTACTGTATATTTTGATACAGTTCAATTTCACCGTTTCCAATACTCAGCAATTGCTTAGAAAATACTTATGCGATTAGATTATTTTGCGTTTATACTCGCATGTTCATGGCCAATCGCATTATCTCGTCATTACACTATAAAAAACGTTTTTTTTAAACATGCGTTGATTTCATCGGAATAACTGGTAATGTCTGCCGGAAGTCCCCTGACAGTATTCAGACAATTTCGCCTAAAAGTTTATCGTTGCCATTCAAATCTTGCATAATCATATGATGTGCTTCGAATGAATGCTTTTACTCAAGAGACATAGTACACTCATCCCAAATTATAATTTCACTCTCTTGCAACACTACAGCCATACCACGTCTTTTTTTCTTTATTGTACACATTGTGTTTTGTTTGTTATGAATATCTAATAGGCAACTTTAAAGCTGAATGTGCTGTTCGTGTACCATCTAAAAAAAAGTAGCAGCAATGCCTGACGATGCAATTGTCACTGCAATTTTCTGTTGCGAATGTATCTTTGCAAGAATTAATGATATTAAAAATTTCCTGGGGAACAAAATAAAGAAAATAATTGTTTTCCGCTTAAATTTATTAACTTTCCTGAAATAAACCTGGAATATTTTTGAAGAATTCAGTAGTCTTCTTGGTTAAAAAGGCAGTTATGATTCTGGCACCTGCAGAGAAGCCTAAAGCAGGATTAATATAATAGCCTGGAACCTTCCTGCTTTTCTAAGAAAGCTCTCAAAGCATTAATACACGCATTGCCAACGCGAAGACATACTCTCAAGCAAGTAGCTCGAAAGTAGTTCCTCTGCAACTCTTGCAAAGCTTCGTGATCCAGATAACTTTTCGCACTCATTGGGTGTTGAGTCAATCTGGACAAACCGCAATCACTCCGAAACCGATACATCTATTAAATACGTTTAGTTAATCTTGATACTGGTGGAGAAAAATACTTTTCACAACGGTGTGAAATCTGCAATTTGTAGCAATTCAAGGAAACGTTTTGAAAAATATAGTTGATTTTCTCAGGAAGTAAATAATAACCTGTAATATCCCGAAACGTTATATGGAAATTCTAAGCAACATCTCTGAGCTTTTTTTATCATGGTGTTTTTAGCAGTAAGTCATACGATGTTAGAGTTATATCGATGAATTAACTTACACCGCCATCTATTAAGAATTTTTAGAACTAAACAATTAATTCACACTATTATTGCATAATTAATATGAAATTTGCAGTAAAAAATTATAAAAACTATTCTATCTTTTAAGTTGGACTAAATGACACATTGATATGAAATTTGAGAAAAATCGGTTGAGTAGTTTCGGAGTTTACCCCGAACAAACATCGTGACACGAGATTTTTATATATATATAGATAGACTAGCTGACCCTGCCACGCGTTGCTGTGGCAAAGAAGTTGGATTAAAATAAACTTGAACTCATTATTTTGATAGAATCAAATAAATATTTTTAATAGAGCTTAAAATAGTATAGCCGATTTTATAACATATGAGATTGATAATGGGCGTTATTCAATTTAAAAACGATTCCTAAATGTTCCTGGAAAATTATGGGCAGCTGATGTGGCCAATTTCTGCCAGTATCATGTCAAGCCAAAACCCGGAAAGTTTTCCGATAAAAGTTAATAACCTTCCTGAAATCATCTCGGAAGCCTCTTGAAAAATTCGAAGATCTTCCCGTTTGAAGTTAGTCGTGTTTCTGGAACTTTAATGTAAACTTAGGAAGGGATAAAAAAAAAAGCTTAGCACCTTTCTGATTTATTAAGGAACTTCTATAAGCAGTAATGCAAACATAGCCAAAGCTTAGCCAGAACTGCAAGCAATTATCGAAAATTTTTACTCAGTAACGTTTCGGATTTGTTTTTTTTTTTTTTTGTTTTGTTTTTTTTTACCGTGCTGGCTGAAGAAAGTACTTATTGAATTCAATAAGTACTAACTAAATTTTCTATGGAAAAAGCACTATACTTACGCTTAGTAAATTTTGTAAGTATAACTTCCGCAAAAAAAAAAAAAAAAAAAAAAATTGAAAGTGATAGTAAATATCGAACTAAGCGTAAACCACCATACACTTTTAGATTCTACACTACATTTTATTCACATTAGCTTTCTCTATAGTTTGTAATCAATAACTTCTTTACAAAATACACTAACTAAATTAAAAATGTATAAAAATTAAATTTTTTCAATGAAGTAGATAACATTGACTTCGAACTATTGTCTCTATTATTTGAAAACTGAAAACTGTCTAAGCACTAAGTTGTACACAATGTTCTTGATCAACCAGTCTTTTGCTAATACGAAAAGTATGATAACTTACCACGTGTGAGTAGGTAATATTTCTTTGCCCATAAGAGAAATGTTTATGTTTCAAGAACAAACCGAAAGAAGACATTTTTTGTTCTTAAAATCTATTTATGGTCTTTGCAAAAGCTAAACGAATCAAAAATTGAAGCCTTTCAAATGTGTTTGAAAATTATGACGCTAATAATGGATTACGTGGCAACACAAACATTTCTCCTTTAAACTTTTCCTACAAATATTGTTGACTTTATGTAGAAACGTGCACCGTTGCGTAATTTAGGTGGGTTTAAATCGCGAAAAAGAATAAATTGTTGAGCCAATTTTCAACCGGAAATCGTGTAGACGCATTCCTGGTGTATCCAGGGAATTTAAAAATTCATTTGGAGTGTTTACTGCTTTGTTTTCATCGACAACTTGTTCAGCATCAATGGAGAGCTTTTTTTTAAAGCCGTCAGTAATGGCTCATTATTCGCAATAATTGTAGCTAAGACAGAGTCAGCTCTGTTGTTATACGTTGCAAATCAGTGTTAACTAAGTCGGTGGCCCAACTATCAAGTGACGGCATATCATAATGACTAAGTGGCAAATTTGAAATTGAAACGCAAAAACCTTCAGTTAAAACTAAAGCTTCATATTCATCTCTGGTGTAAAATCTGGATTTGGACATTTGTGTGTTTGTTAAACTTTATGAAATACGTCTTCAAACGTGAAAGTAATATAGTTTCTCCTTAAAAAATAATGATTGTGTTGGATAGTATGTCGTCAAAATTATTTTAAACAGTTGACGAATACTGTTTCTCCTTATGTCAAACTTGCATTAGAAAGTGTCAACTCCCAATGACTTTGTGCTACCAATAAATACAACTTGCGACATGCATCAGGATATGTATTTGACAGTCGACAATTGACGATCCACAAATATTCCTGTCTGTTCGGGAATGTTTACCGAAAACAAAACTGCTACAAAACCAGCGCGATTACAGAGGCAATTATGATTTTTAAAAAATTAAATTTATCTGATATAGACTCTCAATTAGTTCACTTTTCGTCTCAACGGCAGTGCAGAAATTGTCTGGCTATTTGTTGTACTGTATATTTTGATACAGTTCAATTTCACCGTTTCCAATACTCAGCAATTGCTTAGAAAATACTTATGCGATTAGATTATTTTGCGTTTATACTCGCATGTTCATGGCCAATCGCATTATCTCGTCATTACACTATAAAAAACGTTTTTTTTAAACATGCGTTGATTTCATCGGAATAACTGGTAATGTCTGCCGGAAGTCCCCTGACAGTATTCAGACAATTTCGCCTAAAAGTTTATCGTTGCCATTCAAATCTTGCATAATCATATGATGTGCTTCGAATGAATGCTTTTACTCAAGAGACATAGTACACTCATCCCAAATTATAATTTCACTCTCTTGCAACACTACAGCCATACCACGTCTTTTTTTCTTTATTGTACACATTGTGTTTTGTTTGTTATGAATATCTAATAGGCAACTTTAAAGCTGAATGTGCTGTTCGTGTACCATCTAAAAAAAAGTAGCAGCAATGCCTGACGATGCAATTGTCACTGCAATTTTCTGTTGCGAATGTATCTTTGCAAGAATTAATGATATTAAAAATTTCCTGGGGAACAAAATAAAGAAAATAATTGTTTTCCGCTTAAATTTATTAACTTTCCTGAAATAAACCTGGAATATTTTTGAAGAATTCAGTAGTCTTCTTGGTTAAAAAGGCAGTTATGATTCTGGCACCTGCAGAGAAGCCTAAAGCAGGATTAATATAATAGCCTGGAACCTTCCTGCTTTTCTAAGAAAGCTCTCAAAGCATTAATACACGCATTGCCAACGCGAAGACATACTCTCAAGCAAGTAGCTCGAAAGTAGTTCCTCTGCAACTCTTGCAAAGCTTCGTGATCCAGATAACTTTTCGCACTCATTGGGTGTTGAGTCAATCTGGACAAACCGCAATCACTCCGAAACCGATACATCTATTAAATACGTTTAGTTAATCTTGATACTGGTGGAGAAAAATACTTTTCACAACGGTGTGAAATCTGCAATTTGTAGCAATTCAAGGAAACGTTTTGAAAAATATAGTTGATTTTCTCAGGAAGTAAATAATAACCTGTAATATCCCGAAACGTTATATGGAAATTCTAAGCAACATCTCTGAGCTTTTTTTATCATGGTGTTTTTAGCAGTAAGTCATACGATGTTAGAGTTATATCGATGAATTAACTTACACCGCCATCTATTAAGAATTTTTAGAACTAAACAATTAATTCACACTATTATTGCATAATTAATATGAAATTTGCAGTAAAAAATTATAAAAACTATTCTATCTTTTAAGTTGGACCAAATGACACATTGATATGAAATTTGAGAAAAATCGGTTGAGTAGTTTCGGAGTTTACCCCGAACAAACATCGTGACACGAGATTTTTATATATATATAGATAGATAAGGAAAGATTTAAAGTAGGCTGCAAGCCCAAAATTTTATGTATACTTAACTTTTATCAGATATGTCCCTGTAAATAACAGATAAATCATTTAAAGATTCAAATGAATAATTGTTTATTACCGCAAGTAAAACTAAGAAAATCTCCGCTTTCAAAATTTTATCTTGGAGTGAATTTGGGGCAAAAGCTTTGAATTGCTTCATTACAACTAATTTGTTTTCAGTAGAGGACGAAGAACATGGAATTAAAAATACAGCTTGATGTTTCAATCTACTTTCAACCTCTTATGTCTTGCCACTAGTGGTGTTCCCATTGGGTATGCTCCACATACGCTATATACTCTCAAACATTTTAAAAACATATAGCTTATACCCTCAAGCTTCAAAAGTTCTCACATTATGACATTATGTATATGATCGCATACACATATTGTGTATAACTGATTACTGGGAGTATACCCTCAAAAAATTTATGGGAACATCACTGCTCGCCACATCAGCATGAGACAGTACCTGTAAAAATCCTTGATTATCAATATTGGAAAGATAGTGTATAAACAGAACAAAATGCTTTAAAGTGATCCTTTTCTGAACAGCACCAATGCTGATCTTGCATACATTTTTGTCTGCTTTTTCCAACCACAAGAAAGAGAAATTCGTTTTCCGTGGCATTTAAATAAAACAAATTACTATTTACCATTTTAAAGCAAAAAGTT
This sequence comes from Uloborus diversus, assembly GCF_026930045.1. Taxonomy (NCBI): domain Eukaryota; kingdom Metazoa; phylum Arthropoda; class Arachnida; order Araneae; family Uloboridae; genus Uloborus; species Uloborus diversus. The sequence goes on along the minus strand of NC_072733.1, from coordinate 12,497,472 downwards.
AGTGACTAAATTTAAAAATTATGAGTGCAAGAAATGATTCAACTTCAATGAAGAGAAACACAAAGCAAACTGACTTCTTTGTACTGAAAGAACAAGGTAATGCTCAGACCACAACACAAGATAAGCACTATAAAAATAAAATTACTTCCCATTTGGGGACAACCCATTTAAACTTTGATCTAAATATATTTTTTGATCCAAATGTTTATAGTTGGGTTCTAACTCAACTCATTATATTTATTTTATTTCAATAAGCTATAATACTCTTCACTCCCCTCCCCTCGACCACAAAACTACAATTTGAGAGGAGGGAATACTCCCCCATTTTTCATTTCTTTTGAAAAGAGAAAAATTAAAAATATCATATTCTAATTTTTTGCAGAAGAGAAACGACTGCAAGAGTTACAAAGTATATAGATAAAACAAACAGCTTTATATTGAGCATATGTTTTGGTTAACTGTACCCCCCCCCCCCTTCATCAGAAAAAAAAAACAGCAGCAGCATAGGCTTTTCTCTTTTTTTAGAGAAAATTTCTTAGGGTCTACCAAGTTTATTTTATCCTACAATATAGGCATATCATCATGAAAAGTGTCATTTCTGGGTTGATTTTTAGGAGAATTCCTACCCTTGCACTAAGTACTTGCAGAGCAAGATAATACACAGAAAGTAGTATAGCTCCATTCTACATGTCATGTGCGAGAAAAAAATTATTTCTACTTGGTGATTTATTCTTGAACCTATCTAACAATAATACTTTTTCCTGAGTTACAGCAAAAAGTATATATCTTAAAAAACTGCATGTCATGTAGAGACTCCCAACTGAAGAGATTTTTGTTCAGCAGACTGCATATTACACATGTTCTATCCAGTTCATACAGGGTGTATGAGAGCCATTTTAAAAAATTAAGATGCATTAGCAATTATCAGAAAAGAAAGAAAGAAGAGAAAATACATTCACATATTATTTCCTTCTTAAGTCTATCTAGCTTTGAACCGCCATATACATAGGATGAACTCACAACAATGTATATTTATTTCTAACCCTGAATTGAACTCTTTCTTCTTCTTTTTACTGATATTTAAAATTTTCTCCCCCTTAAATGTATTAAATGGTAAGATTGTTGAAACAGAGAAAAGGGGGAAGGAAATTTTGTACCGGCAAAAATTACGAAACACCCAATTCTTGGGGAAAATTTCATTGTTCTCATTTGATTCTTAACAATTAGAAGGCTAGTAAAATCGAGCTCAGGTTCTATTGGATAAAAAAAAAACCAGGTACACCATTAAATTACTTTTTTTCTCATTACAGTCAACTCTCAATAACTCAAAGTCCCTAGGGACAAGCTAAAACTTTCAAAGAATCGGTAGTTTGAGTTATCGGAAGTTCCTTTCTCAGTCTTTTAAAGAATAATTTGTATTTTCTTCTTCAGGAACAGTGCATATTGGATAAACTATAACACAGATAGTTGGAACAAAATTAAATATAAGTACAACATAGAAATATTTTTACAGAGAGAATAATTAAAAAGATACTCTGAAAAAGGAAGTTAGTTTCGCCTGCTTAGGCTTTTTATTGCATTTTAAAATGTCATTAAATTTGTATGCTGTGGGCTCAATTTTTTTTTTCTCTTGATCAATCTTATTGTCTTCAAAAGTCTTTTTGTTCTCAAAGCAGATTCTTTGAGTCATCCAGAAAAAACCTTTTCCAATTTTGGCCAAAATTTTCTCTCTAAGACTAGCCAGCAATAAAATTTTTAACTGTCAGCCACAGCAAAAAATATCCGCTACTTTTCCTAACACAATCTTGCAACACTACGCGCTTTAAGGAGCAGTACTGTATAAATAATCAACCTTAAGCAACTTGATAAGCAAAGCAATGAGTTAAAGAGAATTTTTTTTGTTTTTAAATTTCTTACATTGACTGCTTTTTTATGCCTAAAATGAAAACTAAATTTTCGTAAAAACTTTTTATGAATTTTTTTTTTAAGCCATAAAGTTTTCCCAAGAAGCGCTCACCAAAGATCCAAATGAAACATTTTATTTTAATTCAAGTATGTATTTGTTCAGAGTGACATGAATTAGCATTTGAATGAATTCAATGTTGTAACCCAAACCTTAAATCCGACAATTTCAAGTCCAAAAAAGTAAAAAGTTGCTCATAACACAAATGGATCATTGACAAATACTATGCTTCAAGTCCGAAATTTTACATTATTTCAGAATTGGTGCATTTGAATTTGATAAATTCCTGATCCGGCAAATGAGTGCTGATCTAAGTCTAATTTTACTCTTGGAAGATTGGGGAAACACCCAAGTATTCATAATTGAGACAATAGCGGAAAGGAAAATCAGTGTGGATAAGAGAAAAATAAGCAATACATCATCTCTAAGGACTCGAAAAGTAAGAGGTATCAACTATTTGTGACATCAAAATTGAAATTTAAAAAAAATAACAAGTTGTGGCACAACCCAGAAACACTTTTGACAAAACTAATGACGAAATTTTTTGAAGTTATTTATTGAGCTCATATGAATTATGGTCACAGAAGAATAAAATTAGGTCACATTCAGTGGCGAATCCAGGGGGGGCGGCTATGAGGCTGCAGCCGGCTCCAGACTATAACTAATTTTTTTTTTCTATTAGAATTTTTTTTATTGTGTATGCATCTTAAGGTAAAATAATAAAATATATAATTTCCTATATTCATCCTATCTTTATCATTTTAATCGTTTCCCTCAGGTTTATACACTAATTTGCTATAGTAATAGAGATACTTGTTTTCCGAAATTTCCTGTCGAATTTCGGAAATTTTTCCCTACCTTTTAAAAAAAATTATTTACTCAAAAAGAAGAAAAACAGAAAAAAAATTTCAGATCTCCTTAATTAATGCGCTTAGTGTCAATTCTCAGAATTTTATCTTCGTTTTCCCTTTTTGTAACTATTAGTCCACGATTTTTCTTACTTACATTTAGTGACTTGCATTTGCCATGGACAATTTTCATAATCAACAAGAATTGTTAGTTTTGCGTTCAAATTGCTTAGAAATAATGTCTAAAAATTTTATTTTTTAAAATTTTATTTTTTTACTGACATTTAAATTTTAAAATTTTATCACTAAACACCAAATTTTAGATAATTTCAACTGTGACTCCGAAAATTTCATTAGCCCTTGAAACCTCCTGAAAAACATTTTTTTTTCAAACGACTTCGTTTACATCAATGAACTTTTGGCGATGTCAAGGAGACGTACATTTTTAATGATCTCAGCCACCCCCAGAACTAAATCCTGAATTCGCCACTGGTCACATTAGAACATATTTTTTCACTATGGACTATTGGAAATGCTTTTCTAACTGTAAATATTCAATAAATATCATTCAAGCTAAATTTTAACTCATTCCATTCATTGGTTAAGTACCCTAGAGTTAAAAATGACTCTTCTGACATCTATATGGCTTAGAGATGTAAGGAGTATTTCACCTATCTTTTAAATATGAAGTCAGACTTGGGTCACTACTAATTTGCCCGATTGCGAATTAAAGAAATTTAAATGCACAAATTCCGAAATTAAATTTTAGAATAGGGTTGTTTCTATCAGTCAAAAGTACTACGTTTCGCCACTGAAGTTGATAGAATGAGCAAAAAAATAATAACATGGAGCAAGCAAAATCTTTTTTTTTTTTTTAAATGGATAATTTTCAATTATTTTTTTAAATGTACAATTTTTCAAACAAGGCGTTGTCTTTATGACGTCGCAAATGATCAACTTTGGGGCGTACTCCAGTTAGTGGTGCTGACGCTTGCTGTCTACCACGTTTCCAGGTTATGATAATTCAGAAGCCAATTGAATATTGTTCTCTATGCTTGCCATCAACCATATCAGCGCCAGCAAATGTGAGTGAACATGCAAATTAAATATTACGCTCTGCGCTAATAGCATTTCATCCTTTGTGATGTCATGAGCAGAAAGAAGCAAAAAAAAGAAAAAATTGAATCTGCACACCATTAAAATAATTTTTTAAATATTAAACTTTGCAATTATGTATTTAAAATGGTCAAATCCTATATTTTTAAACATGCTTTTATAGAAAAAAAAATACTTTTAAAATTTCAGAAGCAACCCCATTGGCACATTTACTCATGATCCATTCATGTTGTGGGCATTTGTTTTCAGACATTGTCCAACTTTGACGCTGGGTTCCAACATAAATATAATATGAACTTACCAAAAAGTCCGGAGAAAGGTGTTAAGAGGACAATTTTACACATCATCAACATAGGGAAAATCTAAAACAGATTATCAATTAATATGTAAATAAGCAATTTTTTAGCACAAATAGTTTTTGATAGTTTCATTTTAATATGAAATTGTTTAAAAAATAACTCATTTTTTCAAGAAAATTATGAGTTTTTAATAGAGATGTACAAAGTACTTGGTCAATTCGCCAAATACTCATACTTGGGCCAAACTTTGATGAGGTACTCAGCTCAGTATAATACATAGATTTCTTTGCCTCCCCCCCCCCCCCCACGCTTCCGTATGTATTTTTAAAAATTTTAACATAGTGTTATTTTATTTTAGAGCGTGCACCCTCCCTTCGGGAGGATGCTATGTATGCTACTGACTCGGCCAATACCAAGTAGTTGTAAAAAATTAAATATTGTTCAATACACATTTTTCAATTAATAAAAAAGTACAAGTATTTGTAATGACAAAAAGAAAAGGATGTCTACATCCATAAGCTTACATTTTATGAATTGAAAAAGCATTCTTTGTAACGTCAAAACATGTGTCAGGAGTGCTCCTGAACATCTGTTTTTAACAGGGTTTCCGCTACGGTCGCATTTTTCGCATAATGCGAAAACACTATCTGAATTGCGAAAATAAAGCAATCCATTTTTGCTTTTTTGCTCAAATAAAAAATAAATTAATTAAAAAAAAAGAAGAAGAAATCTATGATCCTGGAAAGGAAGCATGTATGGCGATAATCAACTTAATCTTTTTTAAATCTTAGTTAAGATGCTTAAACTACAATTAAGTTCAATAACTATTAGTCTTATCTAGCATTATGTTCCCCAAAAACTGCTTTATTAGGAGGAGGAGACTGCAACGTTCTAAACACCAATCCTGTTTTCTTTTTTTATTTTATGTTAAAAAAAATTGCTGTTGTATTTATTTCTTCAAAGATGTCACAGATGAAATATGAATTTTATTTTCAACTGGAGATGAAACACACTGAGGCATATATAAATATATGAGAATGTAACATTTTAGCATTTTGCTAACATTTTCCCCTCAATTTTAGCTTTTATGCTAAAGAACTTTTGAACGCAGCTTAAACCCTGGTTTTTAACATTGTTTTATTGCTTAAAAACATTATTCATGTTTGGCGGATGATTAGAACTATAATAGATTCATATTAATTCCAACTTGATTAATCATATTTTTTATTTATTTATTTATTTTTAATTAAAAAAAACTTTTTTGTTAAGTTTTTGACATAAACATAATATTTTAAATAAAATCGAATTTTAGCTGGAACTTGTTTTGAAAACTATTACATGGAGGTCTATATAGCTATTCAATATGAGTTCAAAATTTATCACATGTATGTCATTCGTTCATTTAAAGCATAATTAGTACTTGGCGGAGTACTCTGTACTCTACCAAAACGGTATTTGGTACATCTTTATTTAATATTTCCTATGACTGTAAAACTTCAAAAATTAAAATGCTGCAAAATTTAATTCATACTAAGTGTTTCCTTCCATATATTATTGATCACCTTTTCTATTATTTACGAAATGAAGATATGTTTTTGGGAGCTTATTTTATAGACAAAATAAGCAGTTAAATCAACTTTTGAACACTTGATAGGATAACATGAACTTATATTTTTCTGGTTAATGTTTCATACTTAAATGAATTAGTTACAGTAAGGTTAATATACCAATGTGTTGTAAGACTAAAATCGAGTATTCAGTGCGTCCATAGTTAAAAATCTATAATGATGCTAAAATTATATATATTCAGTTGATGTTGTTTCAACATTACATTACATAGCTTTTTCATAAATTTGAATATTAAAAAAAGCTAGCAAAGAACTTCAATGCAAAAAGGAATAATCAACACATGGCCTAATGGGGCTGGATATTAAACCCATAAAAATGTTTCCTTAAAATTCTGAAAAAATATCACTGACACAAATAGTAAATATTTTATAACAGTGGAATTGTTGGCTGAAATGGATCTTTTCTTAGTGTTTTAGCTACATTTTGATTTTTATTTAAAATGCTATATAACTTTATAATTAGTATTTCTATTCCAATTATCACTTCATTCGTTTACATAAACAATTATCGTTAATTTGAGCTTTCACCTACATATATGCATTATTCGTTTTACACGCAAATTTCTGAAACCAAGTTTTGAAACCAAAAATAATGCTAAATGAAATTTAATTCATTTGGACTGAATTCATTTCAGATTAATATCCTGTTTGATTTCCAACTGCAATTTTACTATGACAAGAAAAATCTTTAGTTGTTATTGAGGAAAAGATATTAAGTGTTGATGGCTTCCAGCTGCGAAAGCGCACCGAAACAAGAATTATATTAATTCTATCTTCCATGAAAAATTTAAAAAACAGAAAGTTTCTCTTGTTAAAGCCTTAATCACAAAACGGTAAAAAGACATTTGTATCAGCTATTCATTTTCAGCAAGTCTAGAAATATTATAGTTAAACACCCTCGCTTGAATTACCTTGCCTACCCTCGCTTGTTAAGGGGGGGAGGCAACACCGGGGGGGGGGGGGGGCACATACCAAGAAACCAAATAAATAAAAACAAAATAAATTATTAAAAACTGTGATCAAGTCTTTTAACAGTTCAATATATTTTTGCAATATTTTGGTACAAATGTGAGAAAAATTTAAAATCATCACATATTACTAAAGCACATAAGCAAGGAATGGGGTGGGGGGGGGGGCGGACTCAATGTAAAGAATGTAAAGTTATGAGACACAGGGCCGTAGATAGGGTGGGGGCCGTCGGGACAAATCCTCCCCCGAAATTCTTGGATAAATATTTTTTTAGATTCTGAATTCCAACTATGCTGCCGTTTAAAAATTAATCACTAAAACTTTCCTTTGCTTAAGTTTATTTTCCCCATTATGTTTTCGTCCTATACTTTTTATTATGTCCATACGTTTTTATCCTCACTTAACCATTTTCATCTATTCAAATACTCTCTTACTCAGCCTGAAAATAATTTTTAATTAGCCGCCTGTAAGGCGGCTGGAGCATCAAAGAAGTGGGAGATCAAAGCAGCTATTTTGTCTTTTTTTTTAAATCAAAGCATTCGACCTAAATAAAAGATGTCTATATCTGATCTATTTATTTATTTTTTGGATGATTTTTTAAATTTTTTTTTCAAAGAAGTCTTTATTTTTTTTACAACTTGGTCCATCACAGAATGTTAATGACTCTTATTACGAATAAGACTTTTAAAAGAGGGGAAAAGGACATTTTTAAAACATCAATAAGAAACGTAACAAATTTACATGATCAAAACTCATTTTTAACCCAATAATACTTTAGATTAAATGCTTGATTTTAGTCGATTTTAATAAATTAACAAGTAAAGGATTTATGTTTTTTGATGCAAAAAATTTTACCTTCTAATTGACGCATTTGTATCCTTTAAGTTTTTTTTTTTTTTGATTGCTTATTGCTTTCATTTGACTGTTTTTGGCGTGCTATCATTTTTCCCACCGGCGCAGCACCACCTGTCGCGTCGGCCGGCCTCACGATGCTGCTCCTCTAGCGAAAATCGTCTCCAGGTTGCGTCCATATCCTACATACACACGCATACATACACGCACCAACACACATGCACACACAAACACATACACAAACACCACCATACACACACATACCCCTACACACAAACACATACACACACGCATGCATACAGACACCTACACATACACACAAATACACACAACTGCCATTCATGCCTGCACACAGACAAACACATATGCTTACACACACATACACATACCCCGCCCCCACGCACACAAACACTCATACACACAACTACCCACACACTCATGACTGCACACAGACACAAACACACATGCCTACACACATACACATACCCCCCCCCCACAGACACACATACAAACACACACTCGTGATTGCGAAAAACATAATTTGAATTCAAGATGACAGAATTCAAATAATTTTTTTTTATTAATTTATTTTAATTTCTACGAATAACAACTATGTCTGTATAAACTTGCTTCTTGCAATTGATTAGATTTCAATTAACAAGTTTAAGAATCTAGTTTTAGTTAACTACTTGGGTTTTCAAGAAAACAATTTTAAGTATTCTCTCCCCCCCCCCTCTTTCAAACTTTTAAATACTTGTTATCTACATTAATGAATTTAATACATAATTTTTTAAGGAAATGAATATAAAAAAATGTGTATCAATCATTAAAAAAAAGCATTATTTTGAGAAATTTGAATCATTATTCTAAGCATTTTTTTTTTTTTTTTTTTGAGGTGTCAATTGTAGATTACTTTTTAATTGTGACTTTTTATTTTTTTGCCCGAAAGTTATTCTAAGAGGCCCCTTGCAAGCATTTGTAATAGCGAACATGTAATAAACACTTTATGATGCATTATAGACCGTATGTGTTTACATCCGTATAAGTCTTATTTTGCTGAGTTGGGCAGTCATCAGATAGTGGCCTGGCAGTGAGAGATCTTATACAAAAATATCATTTTTATCTGATGAATAATTCTGGTGTAATATAAATTAATTATTAGACATTAATCAACTAAGTTGTTAATTAAAATAATTATTCGATAATATTTTTTTATTGAGCAATCAAAATTGCTAATTATTTTCATTTCACCGTCCGTGATGTTGTGGTTCAGTTTTCAACCCCACCGTCCTCTGCAGACGTAACTGGCCCCCGGTAGATGCTTCTCCTGATTGGTGGTGTCCATGTCCTAGACACACACACGCAAACGTGCATACACACAGGTCTATGCACACGCACAAGCCTACACATATTATACACTCGTAACCGTCTAAGAGGAGGGACAGGCTTGGGGGGCCAGGAACCGTATCTAGAAACAAGTGAGTGGGATAGTAACCAATGAGTAGGGTCCTATCGCAACACGTGATTGCGAAAAACATAATTTGAATTTAAAATTTCAGAATTCAAATTAATTTTATTTTAGTTTAATTTTTGCAAACAACATAATAAACGTATTTTTTTAAGGCAGTGGTTGCGGCACCGACCGCCGGAAATGCAATGAAGTACCGACCTCCTTCTGCGCATGCGCAGAGTAGAAATTACTGCCTTGGGATCGGGATTGTTTTATGAACCCGACCAAGGGGGCGTTACGATGGGCGGGATCTAATTTCAACAGCCGACCAATGATATTCTATGCGGTCGGACGAATTATGTATGGCCGACCACACAAATTAAGATACTTTCCCAATGACCATGCTGAGCGGTCGGACGAAATATGTATGGCCGACCACACAAATTATGATTCTTTCCCAATGAGTCTAAGCGGTCGGACGAATTATGTATGGCAGCAGGGCCCGACTAACTAAAAGTGAGGCCCAAGGCCCACAGTAATTTGGAGGCCCCCTGAAGGCTATTATTTTAATAATGTGTGTATTTTTCGTATAGTTGTAATGCTATGCATAACTCTTTAAGTAATTTGGGGCCCCTTAGGAAGAGGGGGCCCCAGGCCTAGTAGGCCTGTGCGGTAATCAGGCCCTGTATGGCAGACCACCACAAATTAAGATACTTTCCCAATGACCATGCTGAGCGGTCGGACGAAATATGTATGGCCGACCACACAAATTAAGATTCTTTCCCAATGACATTGTAAGCGGTCGGACGAGTAATATATGGCCGACTACGCAAATTAAGATATATACGCCGAGCGAAATGATAGTTCTGGAATTAATATAGATATTAAAACGGCATACACGATCTGTAATTATGCTTTAATCATAATTCAATTATTCGATGCGATACATCGACCATCTCCTCGAGTGCCGCTGCTTTGGGTCGGACATGATTCAAATAGACCTTATGAAATTCTATGGAGGTCGGATGTATAATATGAGACTTAATATGAATTTCCAGTGAAATACTATATTTAGCGATAATTTAATAAGAATTAAGGTAGATTTACGGCGACTAACCGATGTGTGTCACCGCCGGTCGTATAACACGGCAGGAATTCTTTTCCGAACTCTGACTCATGCCCTCGAGCGCGAAATTCTAGGGAGGAAATCCGTAGAGCTATTCATTTTGAACTCTTTTAAACAGTTTTCGAATATTCAATGTACGCTTTGAAACTCGCACCGCGTTCCATGATGCTAGCCATTTTTACACGAACCAAGAGCACGCATGCACATGGTCGGAAGTAGTTGGAACTACTGACGTCGCTAGCTGGAACCGCCGCGCCACGCGAAGCGAAGGAGGCGTGTCAATCCGTTGAAAGTGTCAGATTTGCGCATGCGCAAGTTTCTAGGTCGGATGCCGAATCCCAGCTCCGACGGTCGGTGCCGCAACCACTGCGTTTTTTTAAAGCTATTTTTTCTCCTGTATTACATGTCTCGAACCACATTTGCCCCCGACCATGTCCCTCCCCGAAAACATATCCTGGCTACGGCCTTGAGACTTGTTTCCTTGCTGATATAACTTATTAGTAAAATGAGTTTCTAAAAATCAGGATAAAAACTGCACACAGCTACCCAGAAGCGTTTAAACACAAGTTAAAAACTGTTAAACAATAATAATAAATAAAACATTGAAATAAATGAATTCAAAATTTAAGTAGAAACATTGAAGCAGTTAAAAACATAAAACAATCACTCTTTGAGGGGCGGGCAGAGCAACTTAGTGGGCGTTTAGGGGCCCGACTGATTTTTAGCAGGGGGGACCCAAAATTTATAGAGCTGGAGCTGTGAATTTAAAATGAAAATAAGAATCAAATTCTATGATAACAGAATATTTTCAATTTCATAACACAAGCAAAATATTTTACATCGATAGAGAAATTTAAAAGGTTCGTTCAAACTACTTATTTATTAATTATTTCAAGTAATATAAACGAAGAGTTATTCTTTCATTATAGTTAAAGTTTCATAGTCCAGGTTAAAAAGAACATCACTCGACTAGCATACGAATTTGTATTATCATTTTCAACAAAAGCAACTTTGTATTAAAACGAAATTACACTGCTTAATTGAAATTTTTTCAACAAACACCTTTCTCAAGGCTTAATGGAAAGTTTACAAAATGAACATTGTCTCGCTACTGTAAAATCAATTTACGTAAATACTATTAATATTGAAATATCGTTCTCTCAACCACAATTTGACTTCCAAAACAAGTCACAAGGTTTATTTCTAACCCTTTTTCAGTAAACTCAAATAAAAGTACATTTGTTGGCTTTGCATAAGCCCTGTTATGTTCCTGCTCAATATAAATGGAAGCTTTGTTTTGTATACAAATTTAAATATGGCGGCGTTTACTTATCTGCGAAATTAACATTTTTTCTTTCAAGCTATATTACGTACTGCTTTCCAGTAAAAAGGAAACAATACATATTTTTGGAATCAAACTCTAAAATAAGTACTCACCCAATAACTAGATTATTCATATTCAAGGTACTTCTTGAGGTCACAGGACTTCATTCACTTTTACACATGGGCCGTTGTCAGGTCTTGGTTTTGGGCGGGGCAGTCGGCACGGCAAGTGTAGAATTTAGAATGGTAAAAAATGTCAAACTGCGCATGCGCGCGCCCATTTGACAGAAAGTTTTCGTTTCACCTGAAAAGGATAATTTTTCGTCGAAAAATGAAGGAAAATGTAGCGTAAAAAGACGGATTTTTTTGACAGTTGTGGGGGAAAGACCCTTGACTAGATGTCATAGATCAGTTGTAATCAAATTTAAATTCAAACAATTGCAATTTAAAAAGCAGAAGAAAAATAAGGTCATACAGGGTCTGCAAGGAAAACTGGAGATTTCTTACAGGTGTTGAGCACAACGCGTCTTATGTACAATGTCCTGTAGGCGGCCGCCCTTGCGCTGTGTAGGGTAGCACAGGGGAATGCCGCCACTTTAAGGAACTTTTATAAGCATCAATTGGCGTCATAACCCCGATACGACAAGATGGAAGAAATATAGATTTAAAAACACAAACGGAAGTGATCAATATTGTTGATTAAAATGTAGGCTAAAATATCTAGTTAAAGGTTATTAATAGCAAATGTAGCTATTGTAGCATCTACGGTACATACCTCAGCCTATTCAAGGTGGAAAAATAAGATCAAACTTTTTCAAAACAACGTTCGTCACTAAGAACAAAACAACACGCGCAATGGCTGCCATCGACTTGGAGCATTGGTTGTAGCATCGTTCGCTACAGGTCAGGAGCTGTCCGGCCAGCTATCCGCTTTCCTTGACTCAAATATTAGGGGTGGCGGCATTTCCCTAGGTGGAGGCAATCCCCCTACCCTACATTCCTGTTTACTCGATTGGAAATTGTCTATTACGTTGTGTAGCCCCTTCACGGGAATTTCTCTTAAACCTTTTTAAATTATTCGTTTAATTCCTGAAACAACTCTCGGAGATAAAACTCTGGTTGTGGTTGTGGGCTGAGGATCGTCCCGGACTGAGCTGAAAGGCTTATGACTGAACGTTTTAGTGATAAAATAAGCGTGTAAATATATTTTAAAGCTATTTATTCAAAATAAGATCTGTTTAACTCAATACAACGCTTTGAACTGTCAACAAGTTTATGCATTGACATTTTGAATTCGGTTTTGAGACGGTTTCTTACACTGTAAAAACGATTCAGAAACGTTCCTGAAAAATAATAGGCAGCTGATGTGCCCAATTTCTTCCAGTAACATATCTTGGAAAAATCAGGATCGTTTTCTGCTAAAAGTCAGTAACCTTTCTGAAATTAACCTTGAAACTTTCTGAAGAAATGCGAAATCTCCCCTGTTAAAGCCAGTCATGTCTCTAGAGCAATCGGGAAAACTTAAGTTTAGTGTCATTGATTAGAACCTTCCTGATTTACCAAGAAGGCTCCATAAAAATCAGAGCGACCACGGCCAAAGCTATGCAAGAAGGAACCAAGCAAATATCTTGCCTGCAACTCCTGTCTCGCAAAGCTGTAGCTATCCATTGACTTTTTGGGCTCTCAAGGGAGCTTAGTCAACATGGTCATCCCATAAGCAACCCTAGGCCGATACACTTAATAAACACGCTCATTCAATTTTTAAACTGGTAGCTAAAAATATTTTCCACAACAGTGAAAAATCTGCTCGCGTGCAAATTGTAGCGATTCAGGAAGCGTTTTTGTGAAAATACTTGTTTTTACAGGGAAATAGGTGAAAACGTCTGAAATCCCGAGACGTTCCACGGAAATAACCAGTAACGTTTCGGAATTTTTTTACAGTGTAGCACCTGCGTCACGGCTGCTTGAATGGCTGGAAATTTTTAGCAAAAAGCTCTTTTCATTGCATTTTTCAGTTTCGGGAACATAAAATAGTCATGCCGTGATAAATCAGACGAAGTGCGATCGAGAACACAAATTTATCTTCAGTTCTAGAAACTGAAAACTGCAATAAAAGGAGCTTTTTATGATGATGTTCCAGCTATTCAAGCGGCCTAGAGAACATTCCCAAAACCGAATTTAAAAAGTCTGGATAAATTGGTTGGCTATTCAAAACGTTGTATTGAGTAAAATGTATTCTATTTAAAATAAATTTTAGCCTTAAAATACTACGTTTATTTTATTCTATTCTCCAACAGTAAAAGATACTCCAGACATATAACTAAAAAACCTAGCTTAAGTTTCCATTCTAGTTTTAAACAACACGACTGTTCAAAGAACTTGACAGTATATGATAGCGTTTGCTTTGATTATCAACTTCAGTGATGCAATTTATGTTAGAAAAATGTTTGTAATAAAAAATTACGAATCAGCGGTTCCGGTTTTTATGTAACATGTACTTTTATACCAAAAAAAAAACAGCAAATATGTCGATTCCGTGGTTGAACTTCAGTAGTAGGGTAAAATATTTGTATTTACCCAATCAAGAAGCGTGTGAAACTATATTTAGATTTATACTTACTGTGCAAGAAACTAACCAAATGAGGAGAAAATTAAAAGATAGAGCAGCTTTTAAGAAAATACAAAGGTTTCTTTTTACTTGCAGAAAAATTAAGTAAATCTGGCAATTTTATCTGGTTGTTGCAAGATTTCGAAGAAATTGAAGTCCAACGGTAATGTAAACCGTTGATAATGTGACTGAATCATAACTAAATCACTGTTTTTAGCTAATAACTCTATCGCTCTATCGGCCCTATAACTCTATACTAAACATTAACAACATGGCGCATTACTTGTGAAAATTTTGACAACATTCTGCTATGCTCTAACAATACTGTGCAATACTTAATGTACTACTTATTTTCTGTAAATAAAACTTTTACTTAAAACATTTAGCTGGCAGCAAATACCTAGCTTTGATACTAAAGGTATGCCTTTGTAAAAGATTGTAATTTCTATAATTCAGGTGTTTATGGTTAGAAATCATTTATATTTCACATCAGAAGGAATAATATAAATTACTTGTTTACAAGTCCAAACATGGCAGTTTTGTATGACATAAAACTGCAACCTAACCGTTTCACCCTTCATTAATTTTGAAATGAGGTTTTTCTTGTAGCTGAGACTCAACAAGACGCATTGCCTTTCAAAAAGATAGATATCTCAACTGCGATAAACCGTGTTTCTGCTTCCACGTTTTCAACCAATAAATCTTAATAGAGCCCGGAATGTTATTTTTTTCCTGAAAAGCATTTGTTCTTGTTCCTTTTACGCCACGATCTAATCACACTGTGGCAGAACCTCGACCAAGTTGTCACGTTGAAGAATACGTTTTTCAGTATAGATCGTGTTACAAATGCTCTAAATCATTTTCTGTCAAAATTTTTATTTTATCCTTGAAAATTAATTTTTTCCTAACTCTTGCAGTTTTGCACTAAATCTTAGTTTCATTACTTAGTAATTTGTTACAGGGTAAAACCACCAGTAGTCGGCCATTTAAGAGCTTGATTATTGATTTTTGTACAAGTGCCAAGTAGTTATTTTTCATCTGCAAACACTAATATTTTATTTTAGAAACACTTATTAAGAAGTTAAAGGCCACAAATGTAATAATGATGTTTTTCCATTGTGTTTCCTCTAGTTTTCAAATTATTTGCAAGCGATAACGAATGTTAATAGTATGGAACATTTAGCAGTGAATATAGCTGAGGATTGGAAAATAATAGTTTTTGAAACAGCTACTATAGCGTCACTCGTAAAATTTTCAAAGAAAATATTACAACTATAAAAGGAAGTTCTGTCTAGAACTAACTAGTTTACTTTTCAGAATGCCAACGTTGATTTTCTAAAATTTGCAAAACTCTGCCTCAAATGACTTCGGTTGCAAAATGTCTCAAATATATCTTTTGTAACAAATAAATCTGACTGCAAAAAACGAAAAAAAAAAACTTTTTTTTACTTAAAAAAAGAGTAATATTTTGAAAACGATATCAAATCAATTGTTTCACCCTATTAAGCGCAATTTTTCAGTAAATTTTAACTATGCTGAACCTCTTGCCAACATTTTTAATAAAGGAGTTTGTTTCAGCCTTAAAGCATGCAAGCTTAAGAGGAAAATATTATTAAACTGAGTGACAAAAAACATGTATCCCAACATAAAATTACGGCCAGAATGGGTAAAAGTTAATAAATGAATGAATAAACAAATGAAGAAAAATGTTTTTATACGATATCAAGCAGTTGACTTCTTTTCTATGATTTTTTTTTTAATCGTTCGCCAAAAAAAAAAAGGTTGCTGAGTATTTAATTTTAGGAAAATCATTTCTGTTTTAAATTCACTTTTATTCGATCATTGAATCTAACTTGCCTCAATGTTTCAATACATAGTCCAATGGAAAAATGTCTTCATTTTTTTTTTGTCAATATATTTTTTTCTATTACTGAAAGCAGGAAAAATCAAGAAATATAATGAAAGTATCTACAGTTTTAGTGCTAGAAAGTAATGTTTACAGTTTTGTCTTGTTTTTTACCTTTTTTTTTAGAAGAAATGGCTTGACTTTCTCCCGAAGGTACCAGCAATAAAATTTAAAAAAAAAAAAAAAAAAAAAAAAAAAAATATATATATATATATATATATATATATATATATATATATATATATATATATATATATATATATATATATGTATATATATACAAAAAAGGGCCTTTGAAACACTGAAATTAATAAATCATTTTATGACTATACGGCAAAACTGATGTTAAAAGTTTTCTCATGGTACTAAATGCAACAAAAAATTGAATCATCTAAACTAGAAATTGGAAATGAGGAATTCACGTCAAGGTTTTTAAACGAAGAATAGGCTTATTCAATTTGAGCTATTCCATCAAACGTTTTATAAAGAGGGACAGTCAGACCGACAGACACGTTTTCCCAACTCAAAATCCAATTTAATATTTAATTTTAAATATTAATTTAAAAAATAAATGCATTAAAAACGGGATTTTAAAGTTACTGGCAGTCATATATTTTCTCGTATCAAAATCCAAATCATTATTATTTTTATTTTTCAATTTTTATTACATAATTTAACTTATTTTAACCCTTTTTAAGAATATTTTTACGACTTGCTTCATTTATTTATTTGTTTTTTGATTTTATTTTAATGGGAAAGCAGACAAAAATAGTAGATTAAGATAGCTTTCCGATAAAAAGAGGAAAAAAATCAAATCAACAGTAAACCTATCAGCACAAAAGAAAATCAATATTTGAACAAAAACATACGTACGGTTACATGAAATAGAGTAAAATCAGCGTCAGCTTCGTAAGATTTTCGCTACTAGTTGTCAAAATAGTTTTCTCTCTACTCCTTTCAGCTGTGATTCGATTTCTATCGCGTTTTCCTGAAAACAGGAACTCTCTTATTTTCCGGAAATGAGAAAGATAAAAGTCAGCACATAAAAGATATTAGATATGGAAAAGCGGAATCCCATTACTAGCTTTAGGGAATTACCTCCTATTTATTTTATGAGATTTGAAAGACATGAAATATTTGGTGTCACTGATAAGAATCATAACATTAATGAAAATATTGAGGCTATTAAACGCTGAATGCAGCATGTTTAGGATGGGGAAATGTTAGCTACTGCTCATCCTTTAACATACTATAGGAGCATTTTGCTTCACAAATCTAAAAATATTTCTGTATCTGGATCATTTTTGAGAAAATAGTACAAGTTATGTCCAACACAGTTGATTTTTTGAACCAGTTTTAGTAATTACTAGATTTTTGTTTGATTCTCCATTTACTTGCCTGTAATAAAGTACACTGGTAAACAAAGGTTTTGTTATATGAAACATTTATAGTATTTCTAGGGTAATTTTTGACACTGATTTCAAATACTCACTTAGAATTTTTCCATCACCCACTGTTTTGGGGTAATTATAGGCTTTAAGTCATTTATTTTTCCCATGTTTTGCTACACTACGTTATGATGAAACTAATAGATTGCTAAACAAAGGTTTTATTGAATGAAATATTTATGGTTTTTCTAGGGTAATTTTTGACGCTGATTTCAAATATTCAACCAGAATTTTCCCTTCACCTACAGTTTTTGTGCAGTCATAGATTTTAACTGATTTATTTCCCCATGTTTTCCTTTATTTCGTAATGGTAAAAATTCATAACTAACAATTAAAATCTTGTCATAAAGACAAGTCATGTAGAGATAGATGGTCAGGTGTGCTGGTACTGCAGTGGTAATATGTTACAGTCATAGAAAAAAAAAACGAAACACTTTTAATTATTTAGCCATTATACATGCTAGAAAGGAAAGAAAGGTGTCATTCGACTTGGTTTAAAGTCTTCTTTAAAACTACGTAGGTAAAATTTTGATAAGGGACCATATACAAAGCAAAATGAGCATCAACTCTTGATTTTCAAACGGGAACCCCTATTTTTTGCTACATAATTACGTTTAGACCGCAAAATTCAGCCAGGGTACGAAATTTCACTGCATTCCGTGCAGTAGAACAGGAGTTATTAACGAAAAACGTTTTAGGGACCGTCACCACATTGAAAACGCTACTTTCAAGGTCACGGCTTATCAAGTAACGGAATGTAAACAAAGAAAAGATCGAGATTATACAGCTCGATTCATGATTTTTTGAAGTTCTCTTTTTTTCCGTAATTCGATACTTTTTAGCCGATAATGTTGCGCCAAAAAGTGATTTATGGTCGAAAACTTTTTTTTGAAAAAAAGTTAAAATATTTACTGTTTTTTGTCTATCTGGATTAACCCAAGAAAGACGAATGGGGTTTGGCTGGTCCATCGTATAGATCGTTGTTCAGTAAATCGAATAATGACAAATTAAAAGTAATGGAACTTTTTGCCTTTTCTAATATGAACCTATTGGATTGCTTAATATAATCATTCAGCAAATTAGCCTCATAGAAATGCAAATATCCTACCTTATATCTAGAAACATGATGTGAATATGTTTGATAAATGTATTGCTCCTATGTTACAGGTTTATTTTGGAATGAATAGAAAGTCTTTTGATGTAAAATGGAATTGCGCGTTTTTGATTTCGCAGAACATCGACAGAAGTTTGGGTCATCGGACACAGAAATATAAAAAATATACCGCACTCCGTGGGAAGACACAGCATTAAATAGATTGGGGACTCGAGCGAAGCAAGGTCAATTTATTCCTTGAAAATTTGCTCTAAATACATAAAATGAACGAAGTATCAATCTAAAAATAATAATTGTTTTAGCGGCTTTTTTGTAATCAAAAAAATAGAATTTGTTTCAAATCTTAAATTATGCGAAAGATCATAATGCGTGGTATTATTAAAAAAGCATAACACAATCGGCGGTTTTAGTTAAACATGTAAGGGCTCTTAAAAGCAATTTAGGAAAGTAATTTCCCAATGCTGTTTCTAGCAACGAGATTCGAGATGGTCCAACCCGTAATTTCAAAAGACAAAAGTTATTTTAGCTTAAACCAAGGTGAACCGAAATCTGACTTCTTGTTATTTCT
This sequence comes from Uloborus diversus, assembly GCF_026930045.1. Classification (NCBI taxonomy): domain Eukaryota; kingdom Metazoa; phylum Arthropoda; class Arachnida; order Araneae; family Uloboridae; genus Uloborus; species Uloborus diversus. The sequence goes on along the minus strand of NC_072733.1, from coordinate 12,478,254 downwards.
CTGATTTTGTAAACAAAACTTAGCATTGTTTGATTTTGTTTCGCGCACTATATACCTGCAAACTAACATTTTCAATAGAATCAGGCATTAGGCTAGTGCACCTGTAACAATACTATAAGCAGTACACCCAACAAACGGATTGATCGCCCCCAAAGGGTACAATTTCGTCCTTGCTGTGAAATTCGCAGACTGGAATCGTAATTGAACGTGCGGGATGAAGAAGCCACCTTATTGAAGCTGAGAGTCCGAATAAACTGGTAGGTAAAGTAAATTTATCTGATGTATGTTTACGGCATCTCACTGGTGAGATAAATTTTCTTCATCTACCAGTTTTTAGACACTGTCAGCTTCAATGACATGACACCTGCTTCATTCTTCGGTTAAACCTAGTTCAGGGCTGTTGTGCTCATTATTAGGAACCGCAGCAGCCAGCGAATGGGATAATCAAACCGTAATTATATCGCAGTGATGACGCGGGCCACATTCAGCCCTTGAAGATGGTGCATGTGGCTCGTTGTTTGCTTTAAGATTTAGATCAGAAAGTAGAATTAATTCCAGTGTCATCAAGTTGGAGCCGAATATTCAGATATTGGATTTTGAAAAACGTGCATTTAATAAGATAGGCATCTAGTAGTTGATAACAATAATTTATTATAACTCTTTTTTCGTCGATATTTTTCCATGTTATTCAAAAAAGAAAATAATTTGAAATTTTATCTTTGTCTTGCGAGGATGATTTTAATGTGAATGCAACCACTATGACCGAGAAATTAAATAGAAAGATAAGTATTTAAATTATAATTAAGAATAGACAAAATTCAACTTAATCTAACACGCAAATTAATGGTTTGTTAAATCTTTGACGAAGTCAAAAAAAAAAAAAAAAGTTTACAATTAGCCACTACTACTTTCGTGTAAAATACAGCTCAAAACACGCGTCCCACTAATGCGACTGACATTTCCTCTCCTACATCTGAACACATTGAAAAACATTTAAACACTATACAAAAAAAAAAATCATTCCTAAAAACTAGTAAACTTATCTAAGAGCAAATATTACCTATTGACCCATCTGGAGACTGTTAAAGGCGAAACTTCACACTGTCGGCTATTTTTCGAGTGCTTTTTCCCGATTTAGACAAGGCAATAATTTTTCCTTTTAGCAATTTATCAACGGGAAGAGCCATTAATTCTACACTGTCTATTGCAACATGACTAGCAAGACAATGAGGTTTTGTTGTATGTTTCTGTGAAAAAGTTGTGCATGTTAATTTTTTTCTACGTTATTGTTTTACAAAAGGCAATGACTAAACGCAGAAAGAAAAAAAAAAAAAAAACAGAAGAATTTAAAGTGTAGCTTTTAATTTAAGATGTTCTATAAAATATTCTTTTATTAGACAATGAAGTAGTGTTTCGCTTTATTTACACATTGACGTCTGAACGATATCCACAAAAAACTGACGGTTGCAACATTGTGTTGTTCTTCTGCAGAGACAGCGAATACATTTATGCATTTAAAAAATTCATAGACGTAGCTCTAATGTAGAAAAGCCACGTTATAATTGGTTTGCTTATTTTGTTAAACAATTTTTTCTCTTTTTTTTACGAAGAAACCAACTTTCATAATTTCTGTTTTAAAAAGTATACGGTCCCCTAAAGTGGGAAAAAATGAATTTTTAAGCATAGCGCGAAAACTACTGAATATTTTAAGCTCAAATTTTGGATTCCTATATAAAAGCTCTTTAAGATTGTTTTTCTGTTGAAATTTAATATGGTTTCAGATCATATATTTTTCAAAAAATAATAAAATAATTCATAAAAAAAATAAAATTACATTTTAGGTGATGTAAATTATGTTTTTATTACTGGGTCGATTCATATTTTGATATAAAAAAAAACAATCTTTGCCGTGCCTAATCTAGTTTTTGTGTTATGAGTAAAAATATCAAAACACGTTTTAACATTACGAGAGGAATTTTTCAAAACTCGATTCTGAAGTAACGGCTGGATCGAATTAAACAAAACTTTGTATACAAAGTTTAAAAAGAATTCTGATCACAAATGTGTGATAAAAAGGGGGGTTCTCATTGAAAAATTTGAAGTTGATGCTCGTTTTAATATGAAGACGACCCCTTAACAACAATTTTTTACCAAAATTATGTAGAACTTTTTATTCCTGAAACAATGACACCTTACACGTGTCTCTAGTGTCAATAGTCTTTGAATACTATCGAGTGTTTCGTTTTTTTTTTCTATGACTGTACACTAAAAACGATTCAGAAACGTTCCTGGAAAATAATAGGCAGCTGATGTGCCCAATTTCAACCAGTAACATTTCTTACAAAATCCAGGAACGTTTTCCGATACAAGTGAGTAACCTTCCTGAAATGCTGGGAAATATCCCCTGTTAAAGCCAGTCGTGAACCTTCTACAAAAATTAAATAAGTTTACTGTATTTGACTAGAACCTTTCTGGTTTACCAAGAAAGGTCCAGAAGCATTACCGCGACCATGGCTGCGCGAATAATTGCAAGCAAGAACCAACCATATGCCAAGAACCACCAACCAATTCCTGCCTCGCAAAGCTGCAGCTATCCAGTGACTTATTTGCACCCGTTGGGAGCTCAGTCAATCTGGACAGACCGTGATCAAGTTAAAGCCGATACACCTTATAAACATGCTCAGTCATTCTTTAAACTGGTAGCAAAAAATATCTTTCACACCAGTGAAATGTCTGCATTCGTGCATCTTTTAGCAATTCAGGAAACTTTTTTGCGAAGATACTTGATTTTGCGGGGAAATACGAGGTCTGATCAAAAAGTTCCAGGACTTTCTCAATAATTCTTTATTAAAATTTTTTAACAATTACTCTAACTTATCACCTTCAAAGTAATCCCCTCTGGAGGAAATACACTTCTCCCACCGGTGTTCCCAACGGCCCATGCACCTGGAAAACTCTTCTTCGGGGATGCTGTTGAGCTGCTCCCGCGTTTTTCTTTAATCGCTTCTATCGTCTGAAATCGCTGTCCTTCCATCGGGTACTTCAGCCTGGGGAACAGCCAGAAGTCGCAGGGGGCCAGATCAGGTGAATAGGGGGGCTGGGGAAGGGTTGTCATGTTGTTTTTGGCCAAAAAATCGCGGATGAGGAGGGCGGTGTGACAGGGTGCGTTGTCATGGTGGAGAAACCACTTGCCTGTCGCCCACAATTCAGGCCTCTTCTGCCTAATTTTTTGACGCAAAGTTCTCAGGGTGTCAAGGTAGCGAAATCTGTTGACTGTTTCACCTTGTGCGAGGAATTCATGATGGATCAGACCTTTCGAATCAAAGAAAACAGTGATCATCACTTTGACGTTCGATCTCACCTGACGAGCTTTTTTGGATCTTGGTGAGCCTTTTGACTTCCACTGGGACGACTGCACCTTCGTTTCCATGAATGATTTGCCCAATTTCACGAAAAATTTGACGCAAACGCGCTGCTCTACTTTCCTGTCCATTACGAAAAAGCTAGAAACAAAAAAGTGGCTTCAGTAAAACAGCTGTAACTTCCGTTTGGAGAAGGTTATCAATATTATGAAACAATAGTTGTGCTCCGGAAGACTTACTCTAAACAATGCTGCCAACCGAAAGTCTCTAGCACTCTCTGTTCCCGCGCAATTTCAAAAGTCCTGCAACTTTTCGATCAGACCTCGTAGGTGAAAATCTCTGAAATCCCGAAACGTTCCACGGAGATAACCAGTAACGTTTCGGAATTTTTTTACAGTGTAGTCAGTCTTAATAGCATCCCATTTTCGTGATATAAGCTACCTGAAGAGAATAATTTTCTGTAATTTTATATCTGAAAGCAAACGTAAAGAATTCATAGATTTCACTCTAAGGAAAATGCTTAGTATACAGTTGACTCCCGCTACAACGCGATTCGGCTTACGCGAAATGGTTACAACGCGAATTTTTCACGAGTAACGAATTTTAGAGCTAACGCGAATTCCTCGTCTACAACACGATTTTTTATTAAAGAACGTATCGGCTTCGCTATTGGCCACTAAATATTGATCTCGTGAATGTTATTAAATCCCTTTAGCATCACTGACAGCAAAAATTCCCACACCGTACAAGTCTGCACATCGCGTTGTTAGTGCTTCTTTCATATTTTTTTTCCCTCATTCCACATATTAAATTTCAAGAAATATAATTTATTGTTTTATGACAAAGAATTCCTGACAAATTTATAATTAATGATCAAAACTCACCATTTTGTTATCGCGTGAAAAATGCTGCAAATCGTAACGTCTAATCTGGAGGTTTCTGTTCCGAACTGATCAACAGAATTTGTTAAAAGTAAAATTTACAGTTTTTTTAACGTGTAGATCATGCCATGTGGTACTCAATTTTAAAGAAATCAACAAGAAACAGGCATTGCAAATCATGTCAGCTCAAAACATTTAAGGATTGATTCCAAAAACAACGAAAGGATTTAATGGTTATTTACTTATCCGGTTTCATGACATTAATTTGGGTCATTCTTTTTACCTATCCGCTATATCCATTAAAAATCACTAGATAGCTGAAGTCATTAAACACTCCTTCAATTCAATTCAAGAGGGTAATCACTATTACTTAAGATATGCACAAAATATTCGGAATCTTTGCGTCAAAACTAACTGAACGATCCCCTTCATCAGAAATAATTTCTCTCCCTCGATTCATGACTCAAAAGGCTGCTTATTAATGAGAGATTACAATTTTTCTTTTTGAAAGTGAATCATTTCTATTTCTAAAAATAACATTTCTTGGATTTATTTTAAAAAATTAGGCATTGAAAAAAATCATTGAAGAATGTCAGACAATTTTGTTTTTATCTTGATCACATATTTTGATTAAAAGCATTTATTAGCACAAAGGAATAGTTCATGTGTCAAATGTTTAAATTTAACTTGTGAGACTATTAATTTCAGACAAAGAAATGTTTAACTAATAATGACTCCATCTTTTTATACTTCATTTTACTGCACGCGGTAATTAAAGAATCTTGTATTAAAGTATTAAATTTAAAAGCGTTATTAAAATTAATATGAAGTATTTAATCAAATAAGCCAGATGATATATTTTTTGATTCTGCAATGAAATCTCTTGAGGATAGTGAAGAGATTTTATTCACAATATCGTTTCAGCAGCTTTACAAAGTGCCTATCTACTTACTATTTCAAAATGTTATAAGTATCCCTTTTTATAGATTTCTCCGTGTTTATTTTGGAGTCGAATGTTTTTCAAACAAATTGTATTTTTCACTTGAAAGACCTTTATACTTGCTATTTAATTATAACCACAAAAATATACCAAATTCATTGGTTTAAAGTATTAGTGATTGTAATTAGTATTTTTTTCTAACAATCACTCTGAAACTCTTAAAGCAAAAGTTCTCTAGTTATTTTAGTTACATGTTTATCTTTAACACGTTCACTTCACATACCTTGTATCAGAAATCAATGCTTTTGTATTATAAGCACAAAACCTTATTTTAATTGGTTATCTTCCACACTTCACCCCCATTTTCACACGTTAGCAGTACGTTGCGAAAATTTACGTTTGTTAGATATTGTAGAACTTTTGACTTACCCTAGTACTTACGCCCATAATTTGAAATATATGATGTAAAGATGAGGTGATTGCCTTTTGCTTGCATGACATTATGCAGGCATTACCTAAAACGCATCCTGCAGTTTCAGCTACAGAATCATTTATGGCTGTCCTATGATGAAATTGCTTTCAACTATTCCCTTTCCAGGAGTCTCAAATCTCCTTAGCACTCTCCAATGAAGTCAGTATTAAATTCCCTGAGAGATAAAACCTTCAGACTAGTCATTATAATGTGAGATTTGTTCGAATCAGGAGGCGACTTCGAGATAAAATTAGAACACGAATATCTGCAGGATGAGAAATAATTTCGCTTTCCCGAGCGATTGCGAGATAAGAGCTCATTACTGAAAGGCAGCTAAATCGCTTGTAGAAAAACAGGGGTAATTTCTTTTCCAAAAATACATTCATTATTTTAAAAATAAATTTGAGATAACTACTTTTTATGCTTGTTTGGCTTTAGTAGTTACTTTCATCGATTTAAATTTGTACTGAAACTGAACTAGGTAGTCAGTTAAAAGGGAAGTTTTTGCGAAACGAAACACTTGCAGTAAGGAGCACTTAAGACATTTTGTTTATAATAAAACAATTTTGTAAATCTTTTAAAATATTTTTTATAAAATTATTTTATTTTTGTGTAGTTAACTATTTTAATTTTGTTTTACTTGACTAACATTTGATTTTAAAGTCAATAAAAATTTAACCCTATTGACATTTATCCCAATTCTTAGCGTCAGCGAAGTATTCTAGAAAAATAAAATGAAAATGAAATTAATAATTATAGCTTTCTCTTTATTTTTTAATTTCAGTTGTATCTCCTGATCTTAAGCTGTTATCACCTGGATTTCGCATCATTTAACACTAGAGCCGTTATTAAAAATTAGATAAATATTTGAAACACTTGAAAAGAAACATACTTAATGCAATTAGCTGAGAAAATATTATTACAAAAATATTACTGCTTATTACAAAATACTTTCATTCACGTTTGCATATTTTATATCACAAGCATGTACCCAAGAAACCTTCAGCAAAAAAACTTTTTTTATTAATTATATTAGCTGGTTACAGATTGTTGATTAGGGGACGATCCATTCTTTTACACTTTATTAAGAGACACGTTTTATTATTATTGTTTTATTTATTTATTTTATTTTTCTTTTTTTTTTTTTGTTTCATTCATCAGCTAGCATCAAGTATATAATGCTTTTTCTAATTATCCGCGCAAATACTGGGAGAAAACAGATCTTTAATGCTTAATGTATGATATAATATCTCAAATTTAAAAATAGCTTTAAATTTTTGTTTAAACATCGTTAAAAATTTGTTGAAAAAATGCGAAACAAAAAAATAACATTCTTAAGTCAAAAAGAAAAAGATTCAACAATAAAATATCAACTACAGAATGATTTTACTAGCAGTTTTCAAAAAGTGATAAATTATGCATCATGTGCAATTTAATCAAAAACGTATAGTGCAGTTTTGAAAGCGATTTTAAATTTTCAATCAAGTCTTTCTTTCACTATGTCAAATGATCACTTAAACCTCAGCAAATATAGTACTAAAGCCAAATTTAGCGATAAGCTTTACTTCTGCAAAAAATTATCGAAAAGAACAGCTATTTTATTTTTTAGCTTGGGACGCCGAAATCCTTAGTAAAACAAAAACGAGAATTTTCTTGTTAAATTTATAGTTGCAGAAGCATTTTCCACAGAGCACGTAAGAGGTTTGAGAAATCCTTTTTTTCCCCTTTAGTTCTGCACGAAATCCATTGAAGCACCTGACGTGATGTCAGTTTACTGCAGAATGAAGAAATCTTTTCATATTGTATGTTGAAGTATTTATTTCTATTTGCCACTTCATACTAATGCAGTCTCTACCTAACACGCGTGGGATTCAGCCACGATGGATTTTCTTTGACTCCTGGATTCAAAAGGAAAGCCTGCAAAGTAGTTTTCAGTGATTTGATGAATGAATTTTTTATTCCCGAAGCAATTTCCATCGCAGGAAAACACGATTACACACCGAGTCAACCTTTAGACCATTTGATTTTATTTATCTAAGTTTGCCGAAAAGCTTCTCAAAAGCCTTGGTTTTTTATGAGGAAGATAGAAAGACAAATGTTTGTTCGCGATTGAATTGAAAACTTGGATAAACAAAACATAGTATTTTGTTGGAAAAATAATTGGGATTTGTTCCTTAGTTTTAAGATTTAAAATAAGTAAATTGTCATTTATGAATCGTAAGTCAATTACTTTTAGCAACTTCTACCTTTAACTTTTTGAGGGGTGTATGTTCCTTCTTAGACCATACACCTAAAGTAGTCATTGCAAGTAAAAACCTTTTTTTACGTTTGATATTACGCTGAATTTACGGAGCCTTCGCTTCTGTTCTTGTAAAATGCAATTTACTAGGTACCGCGAAACGGGATGGTTTTGCCCACTGGGGTGACTTTGCCTGATTTTAATTCAAAGTTTCTTTTATTAAAAGTAGTACATCAAAATTCCACTTGGAGACGCTAAAATAGTGCAATGTCATCTCTTCTTTGTGTTGAATGTACGAGGAAGGGGCAGAATAATTCTGGATAAGTTATCAGTCAAACTAGTTGTTCGTTGTCTGTAAGGATATATAAGGAAATTTTAGTGAGTTCCGAATTACACCTGCGCTGTCCTCAAGGTAAAAACATTAAATACCTGGGTGGAAAACATGTCTATGAGTGCTACAGGAAAGCGAAATAATCAAAAAACTTTTGATGTGCGCTGATTAGGACATGGATATACGGCTCATTGCTAAAGATTACTTGTCTCAAGCTGGCAGAGTGCGTGTAAAGTTCAAGAATAATCTTCTTGGGGAAGATTGGTTTAAGTCAGTTTTGAACTGTTCTACAAAAAAGACCTCTCACAGAGTAAATATCAAAATATATCCCGATCAAGAGACGAATGGTGGTCCTGAATTTGTATCTTCTTATTTCGATAATCAGCATGAATTCTTGCTTACCGTTTCACCCAAAAACAACCTGAACTACGATGAAACTGGTCTCAGTGATGACCCGGGTTCCAAATTAATGATATTTCGACGTGGAGTGAAGTATCCTGAAAGCAGTATGAACAGCTCCAAAAGGAGTATATCTTTAATGCTAATACAGCGATTTTGCTAATACTATTGCTGGTGAACTTCTAACCGGCATTGTAGTGTATAAAACAAAATGATTTCCTCTGATTTTCCTGCAAATTTCAATGTTTATATTCCCCCAACAATAACCCCAACAATTTACGAACTACACTGTAAAAACGATTCAGAAACGTTCCTGGAAAATAATAGGCAGCTGATGTGCCCACTTTCTGCCAGTAACATATCTCGCAAAAACCAGGAAAGTTTTCCGCTAAAATTCAGTAACCTTCCTGAAAACTCCAGAAATCTTCCCGCTTAAAGCCATTGTGTCGCTGGAAGTTAAAAGTTACCTTGGGTTGGGATAATAGTACAGCTTGGCACCTTCCTTATTTTCAACACAGTGCCAAAACCAGTACTGCAAGAACTGTCAAAGCTAGGCTAGAATTCCAAGTAAGTATCAAGCACCTCACTTGCTCGCAATTCTTGCAAGGCTACGTAGTTCATACTTATTCGCTCCCTTTCGGAGTTGAATTAGCATGGACGAGCCGTAAACGAAGTGAAGCCGATACACCTTATAAATACTCTCAATTAATTTTTAAACTGCGAGCTAAAAATATTTTTTACAACAGAGAGGTCTGCATTCGTTCAACTTGTAGCAATTCAGGAAACTTTTTGTCAATGATACTTGATATTTCCAAGAAGTGGATAAAAACCATTAAAATCCCGAAAGGTTGCACGGAAATAGTCAGTAATGTTTCTGAATTTTTTTTTACAGTGTATGAACATTTTACTTAAAACTTAAATAAGTTGGCAAAAATATGTCACGTATTTCATGAAATTAAAAGGATCTCACCCATTCGTGATTTCGCGTCGCAGGCAAGGAATAATCCACAAAAAAGGAATAGTTTCACTTCACGATTGCAGAAGAGTAATTAATGCAGTTTATTCGCACACTGTTCATACAAATACACAATTAGCTCATTTGCCGTGAGTCACCTCGCAGGCGATCACTACGAGGAAATATCACCCGTACTGTTTAATTACACACTTCTGTTTATAAAACGCCATGATTTCACTAATACCAAACACACACACTGTAAAAACGATTCAGAAACGTTCCTAGAAAATAATAGGCAGCTGATGTGCCCAATTTCAACCAGTAACATTTCTTACAAAAACCAGGAACGTTTTCCGATACAAGTGAGTAACCTTCCTGAAATGCTGGGAAATATCCCCTGTTAAAGCCAGTCGTGAACCTTCTACAAAAATTAAATAGGTTTAACGTATTTGATTAGAGCCTTCCTGGTTTACCAAGAAAGCTGCGCGAATAATTGCAAGCAAGAACCAACCATATTTCTTGTCTGCAAGTCCTGCAGCTATCCAGTGACTTATTTGCTCCCATTGGGAGTTCAGTCAATCTGGACGGGCCGTGATCAAATTGAAGCCGATACACCTTATAAACATGCTCAGCCATTCTTTAAACTGGTAGCAAAAAATATCTTTCACACCAGTGAAATGTCTGCATTCGTGCATCTTTTAGCAATTCAGGAAACTTTTTTGCGAAGATACTTGATTTTGCGGGGAAATAGGTGAAAACCTCTGAAATCCCGAAACGTTCCACGCAGATAACCAGTAACGTTTCGGAATTTTTTTACAGTGCAGCCCACACGCACTTTCACTTTTACGCAGGCATAACTGCAGCGTACCATTTTCCCGGGCAAATTCGAAAAAGCCCAGCCAGACATTGCTTAGCCGCTGCGGGAATAAAATCCCCGCTAAAGAAATTTTGACGAACCCAGCTCACATCTTTTCAGCACGGGGGAAAATCATCGAATTCTCTCAAAAGTCGAGCAAAATACGTGGCATACAGGAAATTCGTTATTCTTGAAAACAAAACCGGTGACCGAAATGCACAAATCAGAACTCTTAGACAAGATAACACCATATTCGGCAGCATATGATACTAGAGAAAAAAAAAACTTCGCTTCAGACGGAGGTGGTACACTGTAAAAAAATTCCGAAACGTTTCTGGTTATTTCCGTGGAACGTCTAGGGATTTCACACGTTTTCACCTATTTCCCCATAAAAACAAGTATCTTCACAAAAAAGTTTCCTGAATTGCTACAAGTTGCACGCGTGCAGACTTTTAACTGTTGTGGAAAGTATTTTTGGCAACTAGTTTAAAGATTGAATGAACGTGTTTATTAAGTGCATCGCCATAAGGTTGCCTACAGTCTGTCCAGCTTGACTAAGCTCCCAATAAGACCGAATAAGTCAGTGGATAGCTACACTGTAAAAACGATTCAGAAACGTTCCTGAAAAATAATGGGCAGCTGATGTGCCCAATTTCTTCCAGTAACATATCTTGAAAAAACCAGTAACGCTTTCCGCTAAAAGTCAGTAACCTTTCTGAAATTAACCTTGAAACTTTATGAAGACGTGCGAAAACTGCCCTGTTAAAGCTAGTCATGTCTCTAGAACCTTCTAGAAAAATTAAGTAGCTTCTATACAATTGATTAGAACCTTCCTACTTTACCAAGAAGGCTCCATAAATAACAGAGCGACCACGGCTGAAGTTATGCAAGAAGGAACCAAGCATATCTCTTGCCTGCAATTCCTGCCCTGCAAAGCTGTAGCTATCCATTGACATTTTCGCTCTCATTGGGAGCTTAGTCAGTCTGGATAGACCGTAGGCACCTTTAGGCCGATACACTTAATAAACACGCTCATTGAATCTTTAAACTGGTTGCTAAAAATATTTTCCACAACAGTGACAATTCTGCACGCGTGCAACTTGTAGCGATTCAGGAAACTTTTTTGTGATGATACTTGTTTTTACGGGGAAATAGGTGAAAATGTGTGAAATCCCGAGACGTTCCACGGAAATATCCAGTAACGTTTCGGAATTTTTTTTACAGTGTACAGCTTTGCAAGGCAGGTATTGTAGACAAGATATATGCTTGGTTCCTCCTTGCATAGCTTTGGCTGTGGTCGCTCTGATTTTTATGGAGCCTTCTTGATAAATTAGGAAGGCTCTAATCACTAAACCTATTTAATTTTTCTAGAAGGTTTTAGAGACATGACTGGCTTTAACAGAGGAGGTTTCGCATTTCTTCAGAAAGGTTACTGACTTTTAGCGGAAAACGTTCCTGGTTTTTCCAAGATATGTTACTGGACGAAATTGGGCACATCAGCTGCCTATTATTTTCCAGGAACGTTTCTGAATCGTTTGTACAGTGTATGAAAAAAAAAGCTCCGCAGAGAAACAAAACAAAATCGCTTGCGCGAATTCTAAAATGAATGAAAGGAAAGGATTCTAATTTGGATTACACCACAGGGTCCTCTGCAGTCAAACCTTATCAGCAAAAATATTAATGGAGAACCAAGAGTGGTTATTTCAGGAGTATTGAAGTGTTTAACCACTCAGTTAAAATATTTGTTGAGATGCAGAGCATCCCACACTTGTAAAAGAAAATAAATAAATAGTGGAGAGTACCCGGAATTTTCTTTCATTTTCTTAAGTAATAGACAAGTACAACTTTAAAATGTTTGAGGCCCTTAAAATCGGTTATCCATGGCCAACAGCCCAATTGGTGTGTGTGGAAATTAAGTTCTGACAATGTATATAATACAATAAGAATAAAAACTCCATGTTTTATTTTTATTTGATCTATGGATGTAACTCAAACCCGTATCACGTATATTTCAATGTTATATCTAAGAAATGTGAGTTCTTGGGCAAAAACTGATGTCATATTTGAACACAGGGCACCAAATTCATAGGAAACCATTTCCAAATACCCGGGCACCAAAATGACTGTTCCCCTTTGTTATTATTGATAGGTGTAAACCTTCCGTTTCAAGGAGGTTTACGTACCCATAGGAGCAAAAAAAAAAATCCCAATATGAATTCGTGAGCATCAAGATACCTCTGTATCAAACTTGTCAAAGATCCGACGTTGACTAGCTTTGTAGTATAAGGAGAACCTCCTACATGGAGATTTCTCCCTCCACAGGTGACAACAAAACCTATGTGAAATCTTAGGTATCGAGAAACATCTGTGCCAAATTTTGCAAAGATGCGACGTAAAGTATAAAGGTTGTCATTTTTTTGTTTCTTAATATTTCTTGTTTTTCTTAAATATATAAATTAAATTGACTGTAAAATTATTTTTGTACGTTAAACCGCACCTTACAACTAAACAAATTTATCCAACCTTACATGAGGCTAAAATTTGAGAAATACTTAACTAAACAATTTTGTTTTAAAACTGATACTCATTAATCTTATTTCACGCGTTTTCTCTATATTTCTAGGTTTTTTTTTAATGAGTTTGATATTTTAATTGACTTCCACAGCACTAGTTATTTGATTTGGATTGCTGTTGCGTTGCATCCTAATCGACTCCAACTGCTGCAGGGGAGTCCTTTATACAGATAATAATAAATATAATTAAATATGCGTCAATGGATTTTTGATGTATATATTTTTCATGTAAAGAATAGCAATCCAGCTCAAGTAGTAGCCATGCATTTTTTACTTGATATATTATAAATATAAAACCACAGTTCGAATGTAAAATTCAGAGGAAAAAAGCGTAGCCTCATGCATAATAGAAAATCTTTCGCTCGGAAAATCCTTTAAAGTTCTGGAAGGAAATCGCAAGTAGTTCATGGTGGAAAACTTAACAATAGCAATCCATTGCTTCAAATTTGAGTTTTCCCAAGAGAAATTCACAGAACGAATTCGCTGAAATCGGGCTCAAAGATTTGTCCAGCCCAATTGAAAATGCCAAGAATTATTTGCCAATTTAAGAAACAATGTATTTAGTTCTAAACTTGCTTCCCGTGGCCATTTTTCTACGGCGAAAGAAAATTATATTTAACTCGCATAAATGATTTTTTCGAAAAACTTACTGTAAAATAAATTTACAATTGCACGCCAATTTTCAGTGCAAACAGTAAAACTCAATATTTGATTTAAAATAAATTTAAAAGTTTTCTAATTTTCAAAAATATTTTATTACGTAAGTAAGAAAATTTTACTGTTTCATAAATGATGGAATGTTGAATGTTATTCCGTATTAAATATTAAAATAAGTTTAAAAAATTATTTATTCATGAGTGCGTGATTTATTTAGTATTGATGTGTAGTAGAATACTGTCAACTTTATAACTTTTCATTAAATTATTCGAGAAAATATCCTCTTGATTTCAAAAATTTCTTTCTTTCCTTTAACTTGCGATTTTTACAAGAACGCCTTTTAAAATGCTCCTATGATTTGAAATCAATTCAATATCACTTGAACATTCAAAAAATGTCGATACGTTGTCTTACATCTTCGAAAAATCGTCGCCAGCTTGCCTTGCTACTAGAGATACTTCCATAAAACTATGTTTTCTTAATAAAATATCAATCAGTATCATTCCTAATGCATAATGGAATAAATGCTCATATATTTATTGTATTTTTAGGATTTTACGTCAAAAAAACTCACAAGATATAAGAATGAAATTATAAATTTCCAATGCCCGAATTCAATCAAGTGACCACAATTTGTGATTTGTATATCTTGTTTCTGCATTTCATTGGATTGCAATTCGTATTAAAATAATGTGTATTTATTTTTGAGGTTATAGTTTCGCAAAATCAGCACGTAGCCAAAGTAAAATCCAACATTATTATAAACCTGTAAAAGAAGAGTGAATGTTTTTTACATTCAGCATAAAAGAATTTCCCTCTAAATTGTTTAACTTCATAATGTAAAATTAATCTTTTGTCTCATAAGTAACGTGGACGTAAAATTCATTGCAAGTGTTCACCTAAAGTTGGTTACTTTCCTTTAAGTTATTATTTAATAACACTAGCATACATTAAAATATTTTTTAATTCAAACATTTTATTACGTTATTGTATTTAAAAACTTACTTAATCTGTAATTTTCAAAAACTTTCCGTAAAGAAAAATTATTTCAAGGGAAAAAAATGGGTTTTTACTCAAACAAAACCCCTTTTTTTTTTTTGAAGTGCACTGAGAGAAACTTTTACGCATTTGAATACTTTTGACGTTCAAAAGTGAAGACATGCATTTAGCTTAAGTACATTTCTTCGTAGCCTTTTCTAAGAATAAAAATCTTTAAAAACTACGCTTCATATATTTCACTTTAGCACTTTTCTTTCCAAAGAAACTTTCATATCCGTTATCTTTCACAAAAAAAGCTCTTCATATATCACGCTCTTTTAAAATGTGTTTTCTTCGGGCAAGTTTGAATGAAACTTTTTCCACCAAGAACAACAGTGATTTGAAATGAAAACCGACCATTCACAACATGTCTACGGTGCAGAAAAAAAATCACAAAAAAAAAAGCATCCCCATCTTTAAAAAGATAAAAGCAAATATTCTTAAGAAAACGGAAAAACCGAAATATACACTTCATACCATAACTTTAAAAATAAGCGTTACGTTTTAAAACTTAAATTTTGACCGAAATATTATGTATGTGCGTTTTAATGAAACCTTCATCCACTTGTAGAACAGTAATATTTCATTATGGTTGAGTATATTAATTAGCAGAAGATTCTTATTTACAAAAACCTTACTTTAGCAAAGTATAGTGAAGCAGTGTGCAAAATGAAATTTTCTAAAATATGTCATCATTATGATGATAGAATACGAAAACGAGCTGATGTGTGCATCACATAACTTCCTTTTACTCCAATTTAATGTTATTTCCACATTACTGGCAATTTTAATGTGATTCAATAGTTTACTCTCTAAATATCACCAACAGTGGCCAAATTGAAACAGATTTAAAAAAATAAGAAATAAAAATAGTCGCCAAATTTGTCGCCAAGTTGGCGACAAAACTTGGCGACCAAAAGACTGGCGATATATCGCCAAGTGTCTTCCAAATTATAACGACACTTGAGTTTACATCAAAAATAACTGATTTCTCCCCAAAAAGGGGCAAAAGACCCCTTTAGAAACACCCAAATGCAACTAAAAGGTGCACAACTAGACCCTACTAGGAGTCTACGTACCAAATTTCAACTTTCTAGGACTTACCGTTCTTTAGTTATGCGACAGATATACGCACATACGCATATCCGCACATACATACATACGTACATACAGACGTCGCGAGAAAATTCGTTGTAATTAACTCGGAAATCGTCATTATGGATATTTCGCGTGTCTATACGTTCTTAGGCATTTATTCACGTGTGGTCGAGTCGAAAAAAAAATCAATATTCTTTCGGTGGTAAGTAAAATGGAAATTCAGGTCTATTTTTGAGTGAAAATTTATTCGCGAATACAATACTTCCTTTTTTGTAAAAGAAAGTAAAAATAATAAAGAGTTATGTTTACTTTTGTGTAATGCATAAGCCAATGTTTTGTTTATTTATTTTTTAATGATTTTTTTTTTTTTTTGGAAAGTAGGTTCAACTACACTGTAAAACAATGCTGTAATTTTAAAGCAAATTTTGCTATAATGTTTACAATCACCGCAGCTGCATTCGTATCTGAAAACACTTATGCTGTGAGTGAATGTAAGGCGTTCAATTTCATTTATATAATAGCAAAAAAACTGATCGAGAAACGGTCTGACGTTACCAACAATTAAAATTATCGTCTGCTTTGAAATTATAAAACTAGATTTTAAAGGAAAAATAATAAAAGTTAAGGTTATCTCACGAAATAAAATATCGTCTATTTCGTAATCATAGTAATTTCATGAGAAATAAATGAAACTTTTTTTTTATAATTCAAAAAGAATAAAGGGTTTAGTTTTCTTTTTCTTTCCTTTTTTTTTTAAATATCGTCTGTGCTTTCTTGTAATTTGTATTAGCTGTTGTGAAACACGATGGATTGGCAAAATTCTGTTCCGTTACGTCAGTTCTGAAAATTACTTTTAGTCTACGTTTTTAAAAATTTCTCTGAAATTTTCAGAATTTAATTCATTAATACATGCTGCTGTCAACGTGTAAATATCGCGCTAGATGCTACTGTGAATTTAAAACTTATCTTCATGCTTGCCGATCGTATACCTCGCGTGTGATAATATCACACGCGAAGTTTATTTTTTGCGATCGCGATGATACATTTTAACAATATTTTCTAGCAATGTTGAGGAGCTGCAGCTTTAATTGCCGTGTAAAGGGTAGTAACTGCAAATTTTTCATTTTTCTTTTTTTTTCTTTTTTTTTTTGAGCAATCACGATTGCTTATTACTTTCATTTGACTGTTTTGATGTCCTATCATTTTATTTTCCCGCTAGCACCCTCTGCAGCATCACCGTCGACCGGCTCCTCACGATGCTGCTCCTATAGCGAAAACCGTCTCCAGGTTGCGTCAATATGCTACACACACGCGCATACATACACAACTACAGACACACACACAAATACATACACCTACACACATACACACACAAACACATACACACACTCAAACATATACATACACACACGCATACATACAGACACCTACACATACACACACCTGCACACAACTACCCACACACTCATCACACTCATGCCTGCACACAGACACAAACACATATGCCTACACACACATACACATTCCCCACCACAGCAAACACTCATACACACAACTACCCACACACTCATACCTGCACACAGACACAAACACACATGCCTACACACACACATACACATACCCCCTACACACAAACACACATACCCCCACACACATAAACACACATGCCTACACACACACACACACACTCGTGATTGCAAAAAAACATAATTTGAATTCAAGAGGTCAAAATTCAAATTTTTTTTTTTTTTTTTTTTTTTTTTTTTTTTTTTGCATTTTCGTCATCTATTGTAAGTTATCTCTATTGTACACGCTCGTTTATTTGGTTTCCGCTGAAAAAAAGCGCGAAAAAGATGTCTAATTCCAACGTTTCCCTATTGTTAGTATTGAACCCGAAACACGTTTTTTCAAATATCTCGAAAACTCATTTCTGTGGACAAAGTCGTTTCCCTGCACACGACAGTATACAGATTATGATTTCAAAAGGGAAATCCGTAGCATTGTAAAACGTTTGATGAGTTGCTATTTTCATGATTTTATGAACGGAATGGCTATTTAACTTTGTATATAGAATTCTGTATAAGTTTTAAACATTTCTCTCTTACACTGGAAAAAAAGTTCGAAACGTTTCTGGTTATTTCCGTGGAACGTCTAGGGATTTCACACATTTTCACCTATTTCTCCATAAAAACAAGTATCTTCACAAAAAAGTTTCCTGAATTGCTACAAGTTGCACGCGTGCAGACTTTTAACTGTTGTGGAAAGTATTTTTGGCAACCAGTTTAAAAATTGAATGAACGTGTTTATTAAGTGTATCGGCATAAGGTTGCCTGCAGCCTGTCCAGCTTGCCTAAGCTCTCAATGAGACCGAAGAAGTCAGTGTTAGCTACAGCCTTGCAAGGCAGGTATTGTAGCCAAGATATATGCTTGGTTCCTCCTTGTATAGCTTTGGCTGTGGTCGCTCTGATTTTTATGGAGCCTTCTTGATAAATTAGGAAGGTTCTAATCGCTAATCCTATTAAATTCTTCTAGAAGGTTCTAGAGACGTGACTAGCTTTAACAGAGGAGGTTTCGCATTTCTTCAGAAAGGTTACTGACTTTTAGCGGAAAGCGTTACTGGTTTTTCCAAGATATGTTACTGGACGAAATTGGGCACATCAGCTGCCTATTATTTTCCGGGAACGTTTCTGAATCGTTTGTACAGTGCATGTATATCTACTTTAGAGCCATACTAAACGTGTCCGAAAATTGATATTTTCAGATTATTACTGTAATGCTGAAATATCCTATTCCGCATTAAGTCATAGCAACGTAACTCGGTTTAAAAAACAAACACAAACCCTTTATGTTTATTTAAGAATGTTTTAAGAGTACAAGTCCTAACCATCGTACAGAGTAAACAAACGTATTTACGCTCTCCTGCAAAGTAGTGAAAATGTTACTTAAGTGAGTCTGGCTTTGAGGTACAGATATATTTTGGAACACGACAAATTTGACGGGTCACTTTATAGTAAGTAAATAATGATGGCCTCATCTGCGAGCAAGCAACATACGCTTGACAAGGTGGGTTAATTCGACTCTGATCGGATGAACTACTCCATCTATGGGCTGTAAATCTGTATCAATAAAATTTATAGTACTATTTTTAGCACAGGCGAAACGCTTCCTTTTTTTTTTTTTTTTTGATCATGCGCGGCAGTGTGCTTTAATATTCACAGCATTGTTTGATACAACACCTTGTTCAATTTACAGCAATGAGTTACACCACTGTCAGAAACAGCACCTTGTGAAATTTACAGCAAAAGTTGCTGACAGCCACGGTGCCAGTAACTTTTGCTGTAAAATGCATGCTTTTTTTTACCGTGCAGAATGAAATATTGACAGAAAATTAATAAAAATAAACTAATTACCCTAAGAAAATAACACATATCGCACCCCCGATGCGGCTTATAACTGAAAAAAAAGTGGAAGGGGCAGTAGAATTAAATATATTTATATGAACTCCAGTAAACTCTCGATTATCCATGGGCAATTTTTCCGCGGTATTTTATATTTTCCAAAAAAAAAAATCGACAATGATACAAACAAGTACAGAAAAGATTTATTTTTTCTTTTTATAAATTTTTAATGCTAAATTTTTGACACCACCACCTTTTTTCTTACACATCTTTACAGATGACTTTTAATTTTTTTAGTCCCCAACCTTTCAGCTCTATTTATCTCTTGGAATGGAATCATAAAAAAGTTAAAATGCTTTCTGTAATCCTCAGCAACTCTTCAAATTAAAAGAAATTTCAATGAAATCGTATAAAAAAAATTCTGTAATAAAATTAATACCGATACAAACTGATGTTTTTTTTTTTTTTTTTTCAACCAACATTTTTTTTTTCTTATTTTTGAAGTAAAACTGAATTAGTTTCTGTGCGTTTTGTTTCCATTTCTGAGTTTGGAGAATAATTGAATTTGCAAATTGCATGTTAGTTTAAAAAAAAAAAGTTTCTAAAAATGCTTTACAGCGTTGTGTTTGTTAAATGGTAAATTTTAATAAACATTAAAAGGCACTTTGAATATTTGTAAAGTTTTCTTTTGAATTCTTCAGAATGTGTATAAGTGAATACGTGAGAAATTGTTTTAAAAATGGAATGTCAATTTGCATTAAACATTACGCGAGGAAAATAATTTATCAACAAATATTGTTATTACTAATGTTTGAAGTAATAACTAGAGTTAAATTATTTAAACTAGTTTTGAAAATTTCAGCAAGTTTATTGATTGCAATCTTTCTAGATTTATTTTTGAGCCATCACGATTGCTTATTGTTCTCATTTGACCGTTTTTGGCGTCCGTGCTTTTTTCAACTTGGACCAGAAGCCTTTGCAGCACCACCGCCCACCGTCCTCTGCCGGCGCGGCGCGGCTGCTCCGGTTTTGAGCTATCCGATCTCCTGGTCGGAGGCGTCCATGTCCTACACACACGCACGTTCACACACATACAAACACACGACTTCCCACACATACACTCACACACGCCTACGTGCATACACACAGGTCTACACACACATACAACTATACGCACGTAACCGCCCAGGAGGAGAGGCAGGCTTGGGGGGGGGGACAGGAGCCGTTTCTAGAAACAATAACTCCAATGAGTAGGGTCCTGTCTCAGTTCGTGATTGCGAAAAACATAATTTGGATTCAAAATTTCAGAATTCAAATTAATTTTCTTTTTTTTTTTTAATTTCTTTTGTTTTTTGTTAATTCAAAAAATTGGTATTTTACCTGATCTTTCCTCAATGTAAAACACAAACTGCCAGAAAAATTTAAACCAAAAACTTTTTTTTTTTTTTTTTGTTAATCTTATAGTTATTGTTAGCTAGCTCATTGCACGATTAAATTTGAAGCCCTGCATTGAAAACGCCTTTTTTTAACGTCTCGTTAACCTTTAAAAAAAACTTCGAATTTTAACTAATGTTTTATTTTTAGACACATTTTAGTCGTTTTCATCGCTGTGACCCTACTTTTACTTCAAAAGTCACTCTGTACGTTGACCTCAGTTTCTAGCTTTGTTGTCTACAATTGTAACAGTACCATAAAAGTAGAAAATTAATTATTTAAAATTATTGAATAAGTGTTACACTTAACATATGTACATTACTTACTTTCGTACGTATAAACTCTTGCATGAAAAATAAAAAAAATATATTGAACTAATCAAAACTTCATTCATTATTTTCTTTATTCACGCAAACTTTTGCTGCATTAAGATTTTCGACCTGGTAGCACAGGTTACACAGGTAGCACAATTCGTTTCATAAACGTTTCAATGATTGTGAACGTTGTGCCAACTATTGTAAAACGTTTATGAAATGTTTGAATGTTTCACGTGCTGCCTGGGTAAAAGTTGCCTGTAATATCTCACTCTTCTTCAGAAGACATTTAAAATGAAATAAGAAAAAGAAAACCATTGCCAAATTTAATTTCTGTGGTAATTTTATGAATATGGTAAAATTATAAAGAGTTCAAGAAGTTATCACAAGCAATAATGATGTAATAATGTGCTTATAAACATCTAGCCATCTGTGCTTATATACATCTAGCCACTGTAAAAAAAAATTCCGAAACATTCCCGAGTGTTTCCGTGTAACCTTTCGGCATTGCAATGGTTTTCATCCACTTCCTGGAAATATCAAGTATCATTGTCCAAAAGTTTCCTGAATTGCATCAAGTTGTCCAAACTTCTCTCTGTTGTAAAAAATATTTTTAGCTCCCAGTTTAAAGATTAACTAAGCGTATTTATAAGGTGTATCGGCTTCCTTTCGGTTATGGCTCGTCCATGCTGATTAAACTCCCAAAGGGAGCAAATAAGTATGGACTAAGTAGCTTTGCTAAAATTTCAATCAAGCAAGATGCTTAATACTTGCAATTCTGGCTTAGCTTTGACCATTTTTGCAATACTGCTTTTGCAACTGGTTTGATTAATTAGGCAGGTGCCAAGCTGTTATATTATCACTAGCTAAGATTACTCTGAAGTTCCGGTGACACGATTGGCTTTGAATGAGGAGATTTCTGGGTTTTTCAGGAATGTTACTGAATTTTATCGGAAAACGGTCCTGGTTTTTGCGAGATATGTTACTGGCAACTTTTGGGCACATCAGCTGCCTATTATTTTCCAGAAACGTTTCTGAATCGTTTTTACAATGTAAGGTGGACATTATCTCTTTAATATCATTTATGTTTTCTAGCATTGCACTATTTAATAATAAAAAAGGTTTTTATTTTTTATAGGGCTACTAAAGCTTCAACAAATATTCCACCTTACTTCAGACAAATACAAACTTGAAATGCGAGTAGTTAGGAGAATCAGCAATGCTACAGATGCTAGTGATTTTTTAAGAAGACTGGAGGAGCAAGATAGAAGAAATATGAAATATGTGATACTGGATTGTGATCCTGAAACTGCAAAAGCAGTAGTAGATCACCATATTAGAGACACATATATGAACCGAAGAAATTATCATTTTCTCGTAACTAGTTTGGTAAGTAAATTTTTAGTCGGGGGGCTACGGGGGAAGAAACTGCATTTTGTGATAAAATTTTGAAACTTGGCATGTTTGTAGACATTGTATATACAAATATTTTAGGAAGGGGAGGCATTCCAAAATCCCCCCCAAAACCCCCCTAGCAGCCGTTTTTGGTCCAAAACCAAAAATGGCGATTAAAAAAAAAACAAATTATTATAATTTTTTAAATCATTGGTTGTATCACTCCATAGATGTTAATTATATTTTTTACCGTTTAAAGCTCCATTAAACGCCTAATTTGGGAAATAACGTCACAAAAAGTTTTTTTTTTTTTTTAATCGATATTTCTAAATTATAAATTATCAGACGTGAATTTTCCACTCTCATAACATAATTACTGGTTTCTGAATTTAAAGATACATTAAATTAGGGTTGTATTGAAGTAGGGTTCCAGTTATCCGAACTCTAATTGCCCGAACTGTCCAATTATCCGGCCATGATGCACCTCGTTTTTTATGACTGAGCCCGCAGAATCGAAACTATTTCCAAAGGTTATAAGAGAATGAAGACTTGAAGGAAAGTGGGTGAAATTAATGGCAATACAGCATATTTCTAATAGTAAGAAATTTAAAGTTTAACTTTTAAATTTCTTCTTCTTATTACTATTATTACTATTGTTGCTGTTGTTAATTCTCTGTCACCCGATTGATCACTAGTAAGCTTTTACTCATTTTATGAGAAAAAAAACATACCTGAAGTGTATAATAAAACGTCTGTAACTACTTCTTACAAAAAGATTCACATCGATGCAATTTTGACACTGTTGACAGAGAAGTTTTTATAACTTAGAAATCTGAGAAAGAAAGCACCGTCCCCCAATGTTCAAATTTTGGAGCACCGTATTAAAGCTGGGGCTTTTAGTGTTAATGTTGAATAGATCACAGTTTTCAACGAACTTTATTACTGAAACTTTGAAGGAGTTGATTCTGTGTTCTTTTCGCATTTTATCGCTATACTAAACGATGTACATATACATTTTAGTAACTATGCTCGATGGTAACCCGTTTTCGTAAAAGATCTTCTTTAATCCACAAACTTTCCAGGCGTACACAAACGCATTGAAGAAGGAATGTTTGTTGAAAGAAAGACAATGAACGTGTCTTCTATAATTAAATTGGACCATGCTTACAAGCAAACCAATGCAGTTGTGAAAGGAAACGGGGGTGTAATTGGTCTATCACAGATCCAACTGCGTTAAGAAGATGGACGTTGGTTGGTCTTAAAGTTATCGATTTAGTTAAACATTTTGAAAAAGTTACACCTCGACTCGTTTAAAGAAACGCTGTATATGCGCAATGAAGAAATGTTAAGTTTCCGAAGCCTGTTGTTATGAAAGGTCTTGATGAGTCAGGCTTTGAAGAGAAACAGATGAACATGGAAATCCATTTTTAGAAACATCGAAAGAATTGTTCTCATTAGAGACGAATATAGCAGTAGACAAAGAATATGTGGAGCAGCTCATGAAGATTGGGAAAGTTGGGAAAAAAACAGTTACAACAAATTCATAGAGAAAAGAATTGTGACTCAAAAGTCACTTCATATTCACGGGTAGAAAAAAAAAACCTTTTTAGTCTTTCATTTTTGCAGAAAAACCAGTAAATCTGTTTAATGAAAAGATTAAAATTCGATGCTGATTCATTTTCAAAGCTTTTCATTATTTGCAATACTGTACATTTAAACCTGGATGAATTTCTCCTCTATGAAAATCAACCTCACCCTCCAGCGATTTCAATAAATGAAGCTCTTTGAACGGGAAATAAGTCTAGTCATTAACATTCCTGCTCAATGAATTAAGTAATAGTATTCCTACTGATGAAGACTACTCGAGAAAAGACGAAAACGAGTTGAGAAGGGTTGCTGAAGATAAAAATGATGAATGCCAACTTTTTTTTTTTTTTTAGACTAAGTGCAGAGATACATTATGGTGCTATTGTCTATGATGGTTCTTTCATTGTTCACATGAAACGACTAAGGACCGAAATTTTTTTGTTGGAGTATCTGAAGTCTATTTAGGATACAGATGCAAGACATATAAGAGGAACAGGAGAAAGATATCATTTTGGAGAAAATGGTTTGCTTCCTGAGAACTGGATCAGTTTCCTCCGGAATGCAGATAAGAAGACAAAGTTGTTTTTCATGATTTTACTGCCTATACCATCTTGTTTTGCTCTTAATGATTCGACAGTGATTTTCATTGAATACAACAGCTCTAGCTCCATCAAATCACGAGAAAGCTGATTGTAGGATCTTGGTACATGTTGCAAAAAGAGGATATAGAAGCATATGAGTAAGAACTGTTGGCCCCCGCTGTCATTTTAGACATATCATACTTCCATGAGCGGTACAAAAAAGGGAGAAAGAAGATGGAGCTTAAATTTGTAGCTTGAAAACACTTTTGACCATTACTATTCCAAGATTTTGCTCACAAATTTGGTCAGCAAAAAGCAGTTGCTCAAAGAGGGTTCCACTCATTCTCAGGATGTGACACGGCCTCTTTTTTTGCAGGTCGGGGAAAAGTGACGATGTGGAAAAGATGGAAAGACTATCTTGATTGGGTGCATTTTTATACCTATCCCAACCTAAAAAAAAAAAAAAAGCATACCTGATTAAAAATTTCAATTATCTGAGTGAATCTTTGCTACTCGTCTTCATGTATCTTCCGTCCGTAAATGAAGCTAGAAAATGTTTTTCCACCAGCAAACAAAGATGAATGATGAAGTAATCACCCACAGTTAAAGAAAGCCCTTAGGCAACTTATATTTAATGCTTATCAAGGTAGATATCAATGAGGCAGTATGCTTAAAAATTAAGCATGAACTTAAATTCATGATTGGGGTTTACAGTAATTGATGAGAAGCATGTTCTTGTTTGTTTGAGTTTGCCCGCAGTTTCAAGTGTTTAAAGCGAATTTATGTTACGCAAGTGTAAAAAACAACTACTCTTAAATAACTTGTGGGTGCTTCAAAAATAAACTTATCTGCACATCGATGTGTAAATACTGCAATGGAAAATGCCATGTACCTGTGTAAATTACTAGTAAATTCAATCGTTTTAAATTACCTCCTGTATAATAGTATAACCATTGTACGTATCACTTACTCAGACTTTTTTTGTAGTTTTAGTTGTAGTTTTTGTAATAGTGAGTTATATTTCAATAAATAATAATTTTATTAATAATAACAATATTGTTAGCTTTATTAACATAGCACTCAACTTTTTATTGCAGTAATTAATGTTAGTCCTCTTACATCGTTTAAGACATACAACAAATGTTTCACATTGTCTAATGAGAAAAGAAAAAACTTAAAATTTGTTTTAAAGCTTTTAATAATTAAGTTTTGGAGTTCTATGAACAAAATATCCGTGCCCCCCCCCCCCTCTTCTCATTTTTAGCAACCAGTTTAAAAATTGAATGAGCGTGTTTATTAAGTGTATCGGCCTAAGCTTGCTTACGGCCTGTCCAGATTGACTAAACTCCCAATGAGAGCGAAAATGTCAATAGATAGCTACAGCTTTGCAAGGCAGGAATTGCGGTTAAGAGATATGCTTGGTTCCTTCTTGCATAGCTTTGGCCGTGATCGCTCTGATTTTTATGGAGCC
This sequence comes from Uloborus diversus, assembly GCF_026930045.1. Lineage (NCBI taxonomy): Eukaryota > Metazoa > Arthropoda > Arachnida > Araneae > Uloboridae > Uloborus > Uloborus diversus. Next base: position 12,452,273 of record NC_072733.1, on the reverse strand, counting down.
TTCTTGGTAAATTGGGAAGGTTCTAATCAATTACACTAAACCTACTTAATTTTTCTAGAAGGTTCTAGAGACATGACTGTCTTTGACAGTGCAGATTTCGCACGTCTTCATAAAGTTTCAAGGTTAATTTCAGAAAGGTTACGGACTTTTAGAAGAAAGCGTTCCTGATTTTTCCAAGATATGTTACTGGAAGAAATTTGGCACATCAGCTGCCCATTATTTTCCAGGATCGTTTCTGAATCGTTTTTACAGTGTAATGCTTTTCCGTCACCAATAGTGAATAGGCTTTGCATTTGGAAAAGTCTTTTTCATAATCAAGGGCGTGCGCACGGGGGTCACCAGGGGTACCGCGGTAATCCCCATTAGTTCAAGAAAAAAAAACGACGCTATTAAAAACCTCAGAGCACCATAATGTTTTGCTGTAATGTGCGGACTGAAATGAGACTGAAGCGGCTGTAGCTGACTGGCAAGGAAACTTCTCATAACCAGTTTCTACATTACACTGTAAAAAAATTCCGAAACGTTACTGGTTATCTTCGTGGAACGTTTCGGGATTTCAGAGATTTTCACCTATTTCCCCGCAAAATCAAGTATCTTCGCAAAAAAGTTTCCTGAATTGCTAAAAGATGCACGAATGCAGACATTTCACTAGTGTGAAAGATATTTTTTGTTACTGGTTTAAAGAATGACTGAGCATGTTTATAAGGTGTATCGGCTTTAACTTGATCACGGTCCGTCCAGATTGACTGAGCTCCCAATGGGAGCAAATAAGTCACTGGATAGCTGCAGCTTTGCGGGGCAGGAATTGCAGGCAAAAAATACGGTTGGTTCATGCTTGCAATTATTCGCGCAGCCACGGTCGCGGTAATGCTTCTGGACCTTTCTTGGTAAACCAGGAAGGTTCTAGTCAAATACAGTAAACTTATTTAATTTTTGTAGAAGGTTCACGACTGGCTTTACCAGGGGATATTTCCCAGCATTTCAGGAAGGTTACTCACTTGTATCGGAAAACGTTCCTGGTTTTTGTAAGAAATATTACTGGTTGAAATTGGGCACATCAGCTGCCTATTATTTTCCGGGAACGTTTCTGAATCGTTTTTTACAGTGTACACACCCAGCCTTCATCATTGCTTATGCATACGCATTTCATGTATGTTGCATTACAGTAGACCCTCGTTTTACGCGGGGGTTACGTTCCACGGAACTGCCGCGTAAATCGAAACCTTGTTAATTGAGACCTAACAGTAGTGTTAATATAGGGGTTCGGTTCCGTAGATAGAACGAGCTGTGCATCACATGACTTCCTTTTACTCCAATATATTGTCATTTTCCCATTATTGGCAATTTTGATGTGATTCAATAGTTTACTCTCTAAATATCACCAACAGTGGCCAAATTAAAGTAAGATATAAAAAAAAATCGCCAAATTTTTCTCCAAGTTAGAGACAAAACTTGCCGACCAAAAGACTGGCGATCTATCTCCAAGTGTCTGCCAAATTATAACACCACTTGAGTTTACATCGAAATTAACAATGATTTCCCCCTCAAAAGGGGCAAAAAACCCTTTTAGAAATACCCGAATGCAACTAAAAAGAGAGGTGCACAACTACACTGTAAAAATGATTCAGAAACGTTCCTGGAAAATAATGGGCAGCTGATGTGCCCAATTTCTTCCAGTACCATGTCCAGGAAACATCAGGAGCGCTTTCCGCTAAAAGTCAGTAATCTTTCTGAAATTAACCTTGAAACTTTATGAAGAAGTGCGAAATCTTTCCTGTTAAAGTCAGTCATGTCGCTCGAATCTTCTCGAAAAATTAAGTAGGTTTAGTGTAATTGATTAGTACCTTCCTAATTTATCAAGAAGGACTCCATAAAAAGCAGAGCGACCACGGCCAAGGCTATGCAAGAAGGAACCAAGCCTATCTCTTGTCTGCAACTCCTGTCTTGCAAAGCTGTAGCTATCCATTGGCATTTTTGCTCTCATTGAGAGCTTAGTCAATCTGGACAGGCCGTAAGCAATCTTAGGCCGATACACCTAATAAACACGCTCATTCAATCTTTAAACTGGTTGCTAAAAATATTTTCCGCAGCAGTGAAAAGTCTGAACGCGTGCAACTTGTAGCGATTCAGGAAACTTTTTTGTGAAGATACTTGTTTTTACGGGAAATAGGTGAAAACGTGTGAAATCCCGAGACGTTCCACGGAAATAACCAGTAACGTTTCGGAATGTTTTTACAGTGTAGACTCCACTAGGAGTCTACGTACCGAATTTCAACTTTCTAGGACATACCGTTCTTGAGTTATGCGACATACATCCGATACGCACATACATACATGCGTACATACAGACGTTACGAGAAAACTCGTTGTAATTATCTCGGGAATCGTCAAAATGGAAATTAAGGTCGATTTTTGAGTGACATTTTTTTTTGCGAATACAATACTTCCTTTTTTGTAAAAGAAAGTAAAAAGCTACTTCATTCTAGTGATGTCTAATTGTATAATAAGTTTAATGTGTACTTTTATCAATTTTTATGCACAACATGCATAAAGAAAACATAAATTAATTTCGTGTTCTGGGGGGGGGGGGGTTATAAAGAGGACCTGGCAGTGATAGTCTTTTGACAGTTTTTAAGAATTTTTCTCTGTAATTCTTTGCAGAGCATGAACGCATCCCTTACCATTCCATTATTTTCATGATAGAATCTTCCTTCACTAACAAATCAGAAAGATCATTTCTATTGTCCAGGAATGGCTCAAAATTTTCAATGTGAACGTTTTTGGTTGTGTCACCGATGTCGGTATCCTCGTTGGTTATGGACTCCTTTGTCACTCCTAAAAGCTCTTCTTCCAGTGAGTTCTTAACTGCGTCAGTCTCTCTACCAATATATGGTGTCTCCATACATGCAGTTACGTGGCATCGTCTAACGTCTAATGTGAAGTTAGACGCATTGACCTGGTTTCATTTGAATAAACCTTATACTAGTTCTTAGTATGCCCACAACTAAGCGTGTGTGGCCGTAACTGGTCAAACTAGTGTATTTCGATTTATGTCATCAAAAATATATAAATCATTTCTGAAAATTAATAAAAATTTCACAGCTATCAAAGTGCAATTTCTAAATTCAAACACCGTCATAATTACTTTTTTCCATGAACTACGACTGCAACATCACAGTTCAACAGCAATGCAAATAAAAGGGAAAAAAATCCTTAAGCATGAACATTACTAGTCATTTTTCGTATACAACATTTTAGTTGGAATCAAAAAACTCATTTCCCAATTCAGTTTGACATTCGTAAAATATGCATTTTTTATAAACTCTTTTTATTTTGTTTTGAAATTCAGAAAGGGGAAGGAAATGTTTTCTTTGTTCAAATTTTAACTACTTTATTGCAACTGAGTCTAAAATATTTCGTTGTGCCATGAAAGTATTTAATAATGAAAGATTTTAATTAGTACGGTTTCTTGTTCCGTAAATTAAACTGTTAAAAAAAATGGCAATGCAGTGGAGAAAATTTTCATTGACCGAATCATTATAATATAACTACATTCTTATACTTATATACTTATACTCAGTCTTTTTTCTTTTTCTTTTGCAAATAACGCTACGCTTTTATGCTTTAATTAATCCCAGAGATTCAAGAAAGAGGATTATAAGAATTTAAATTACGTTTTGTTGCTCTTAAAAGTTTTAAATTTTACGCAAAAAGCGAAACTCATTTCTTTCTTAAATCTTAAAGGGAAAAAACTGCAAGATCTTTTTGAAAAAAAAGAGAGAGACATTAAATTGCCTTTTATTATTTATTTTACATTTATTGAGTGATAAAATGTAAGAATTATTTCCTCTTATTCGTTCTAAGTATTTACAGATTCATGCAATTAAAAAAATACAAACCGTAGGTAATCCGCTTTCATTCGTCTTTTAGAACTTTGAAGCAAGATAGTTGTTACTTAAATTAGTTATATAAACTTTTTCTGAAAGAAAGGTTTTTGTCCAGAGATATTGCTTTCATGAACTTAAATTCAAAGATTGAATTGTTTAAACTTATCTCCTTTTTTTCAATCCCATATATTCTTCTCGATGTACAATATGTTTCAAATCTGTGAGGCACTCAAAAAGTTACCTGTTTGATTCTGTAATAGAGTGTTAGGTTGTTTAAGTAAGGATAAGTTATCTTAGTGGTTTTTCTACAAACGATATCATGCTTTAAGAGAGGAGGGGGATTCGTGACATGCAGTTTGTGACAAAGGAGGAGTGAGATATGATATGATGAGAATATATTAGTGAGAAACATTTCTTGACATGTGACAAGGGGAAAAGGGTGACTGTTTGTTTAAACTTATCTCCTTTTTTTCAATCCCATATATTCTTCTCGATGTACAATATGTTTCAAATCTGTGAGGCACACAAAAAGTTACCTGTTTGATTCTGTAATAGAGTGTTAGATTGTTTATGTAAGAATAAGTTATCTTAGTGGTTTTTCTACAAACGATATCATGCTTTAAGAGAGGAGGGGGATTCGTGACATGCAGTTTGTGACAAGGAGGAGTGAGATATGATATGATGAGAATATATTAGTGAGAAACATTTCTTGACATGTGACAAGGGGAAAAGGGTGACTGTTTGTAACAAAGGGCTGTCAAAATGTTGAAAAACAACTGTGACACCATTTATGGACAGCTGAAAATTTACACTGCTCAAAACAATTAAAGGATATTGTAAGTTTTTGTACAAAAAAAAAAGGTGTTAGCAAATATCTTTTTGCATAGAATCGAAGAAGGGAGTTAAAAATGCAAATTCTTCTTAATTTCAAGCATCACATTATGCAAATTTTGAGTTTGACGTCGAAAACGACGTTTCAGTGGCGGCGAATGAGATTTCGCTCTTAACTTATTGTAGGACAAAGCAGAAAATGATGATCTACATTCAGTAAGCGCGTTGTTTCGATGAATGCGATGCCTCAACGAACTCATTTAACGGAATCAGAAGCTACTAAAGTGGTTGTCAGGCTAGAGGGAAAACTAACACAAGCGAAGGCAAAAGAAGCTATTGGAGTTTTGCAAAGTGTGATTTCTACGTGGTGGTTTTTTAGAGACTGGAAATGCTGGCCGAAGATTAGGGCAAGGTCGTAGATGGTCAACAACGCTCAACGAAGACCGTTATTTAGCTTTAACGGCTCCAAAACTTCGAAGTATGAATGCCGCCCCACTACAACGACACCTTCGCTCGGGTACTGGCACCACAATTTTGACACTAACTGTCAAAAATCGCCTTCACGCTAAAAGTCTGTATGTTCGTCGACCAATGGTCTGTGTCACATTAGCTGCGAGACACCGTCACGATACAGGGAGTGGGTAACAGAGTATGTGAATTGGAGAAGAAATGAATGGAGCAATATTTTTTTCTCTGACGAGTCCCGTTCATGTCTTTATCCATATAATGGCGTATTTTCATCTGGAGGGAGCTTGGCACTAGAAACAATCTAGCTTTCGGGCCCGAAAGTATCAGATTTGATGGTGGTGGTGTGATGGCGCATGCTGGTGCTATTGATGGGTGCACCGATCTGCATGTCATTCCGAATGGAACTCTGATCTGTCGTCAAAGTAGGGATGAGGTCCTCACACCTATTGTAGTCCCTTACCCTGCAGCAATTGGAGGTGACTTCATGTTTATGGACAAAAATTGCAGACCACATCGTTCTTACTTGATGAATAATTTTCTTTTGGTGGAAGGAATCATACGAATGAAATGGCCAGCGTGTTCTCCAGATATGAACCCAACAGAGCACGTTTGGGACATTCTAGGCAACGAGTTTTTGGACGCCTACCACCTCTCCAACTCTCCAAGAACCGGAAAGAGTGCTTCAGGAGGAGTGGAGCAGAATACCCTAGCCCTTCATTAATAGCCTCATTAATTCCATGCCTCAGACATGTTTTACATTGCTGGCCGTCCGGAGTTACCATACATACTACTAGAAGCGATTTTCTTTTAAGAAAACCCCAATTTTTTATCGCTTTTCTCATACGCACAAAGTGCGTTTTTTTTTCCCTTTTGTACCCAAAAGTTGAAAAAAAGTATTTTTTTCTGCCATACAAATGTAATTTTTGTCTCAAATAGTTTACTAACGCCTGTCGATAATGTATCAATCATCCAAAAAGTTCTCCAGGTTCTAAATCAACCCAAAGCCTCAATATCCTTTAACTGTTTCGAGCAGTGTATTTTTCACATATTCTGATTTAAAAGCGCTATCATTTTGAACTAAACTATCATTTTGAAAAAAGGTATCATTAAATATTTGTATAAGGGTCATTCCATGTCAAGTGATCCAAAGTTTTTTCATCACATTTTGGTATTTCTTTGAAATTTGGCTCATCGATTGTACCCTTCAAGGTCATCAAAAGTCCAAATTTTTAGATTTTTTTCTCTTTAATTTTTTTATTTCCGAGACTTAGATTTTTAGAAAAACCCTATTTTTTTTTCATGGATGCTTGAACAATAAAATGAACAATAAGTCAGCACCAAATATAGATATAAAGATTTGGTATAAAGCATTTTAAAGTACATTATGTGCTGCTTAATATGATGTGCAACATAACGCATTTCATGAAAAAAAATATTTTTTTAAAAATTTAAACTCAAAATTTAAATGTCTCAGAAAACATATGATGAACTTTTTATAAGAAACTCTCAAAGATGTTTGTGTAAATGTGGGGTTCTCTTACTGGTGATCGTCTAGTGAGTAGAGTAAGTAAGCATGACTATGCTTGAAATGAGCTGACATGAACTTGTAGATTGGTAAGCCCCACCCCCACACCACCGCTTTTTATCTTTTTTTTTTTTTTTTCAAAACTGTTTTTCAAAATTTAAAAAAAAAAAAAAAGCTGGTACGTAAGAGTAATAAGCATAACAAACGCTGCCAAACATCAGTAGTGGCTGAGGCTTATAAATGGGGGGGGGGGAGGAATCACAAAAACAAGCTCGTATTAGCTACCAGTTTATTTGGCACTTTTGGCTTCCTCAAGAGGTTTTCCACCTTCACTTCAGACACTCCTATGCCAGGACTGATGAGTGCTAATAAGCAGGAAACTGCAGTCCTCGGCTGGAATTGCTTGAGCTGGCGGTGTATTTCATGTATATATATTTCAGTTTTAGTAGGAAGATCCACTTATCCCAGCGACCCACTTCTCTCTACCAACCCTACGTAAAAATGTCACATCCGTGCACATGGATTGAGGAAGTTTATATTACAAATATGTATAACTATATTACTAGCGCCAGAAAACTTGCTCCAAACATGGTCTGATACCTTAAATTAGAGGCGTCTAACCTTGACCTGCGGTCCATATATGCTGATACATGTGGCCCGTTGTTTTGTTTAATATTACGAATCAAAAATTATGTTCTGGAACTTTCCAAAGTAGGTAAACTTCCTCATTCGGTGATTGGTTTCTAAACAACAGTGAAAGCTTCTTAATAATAACATAAGCATGCAGTTATGTTTACTATAACAATTCTTGGCTTCCTTTTCCATGTTTTCACATGTTAAGAAGATAAATTTAAAGGTATTGAAATTTTTTGAGTGTTGAATAAATTGAGTTTAGCTTGTAATATTCATTTTAATAAGAGGTGCGCTTCTCAGTTAAAAGAAGGTTGTGCACCACTGCTTTAAATAAAGATTAATGTAACAAATAAATGGCATTAGCGTTAAATGATAGCACAGGTATGGTTGAGGAAGATGGTGACAAAGTATCGAATCATGCTAAACTTTTTGTTGCCACATTTTTTCTATTTAGTCGCCTGGTGGCAAGAGGCGAATAGGCGCGAATATAATTCATCGCCATTAGCCACTTGGAGACTATTTTTTTTTACTTTGATGACCAAACAAGATTCTTAGCTGGCCACTTTTATACAACCCTAGCGGCCACAGGCAAATATTACTTCATTCATTTTTTATTAAGAAGTATTTTCTATTTCGTCGCACTTAGTTTGCGATGTAAAAACGATTCCAAGTTATCATATAGTATTCCAGATCACCAACGGATAAAAAAATTCTTTGTACGCTTACTTTATTTTTTTTTCCTTCAGAAATTGATGGTTGAAGCACTTTTATTCCATATTTTATAAATACTCATATGTCTAGCGTAGCAGTTAAATCTCAATAACCATGTTTTCGTCAAAAAAAAAGAGTATGATAAAAAGGTACTAACGATAAAAAAAAATGAATAAATAACTAAAAATAAAAAATAAAAGTCGCTATTAAATTAAATGTGTCAATCATCCACTGGCGACTAGCTGAGAAATTTGAATTTTCGTCTAGAGGCGATCACTAATTTTCTTTCGAGAAAGGTATGTCATCTATGCTGATTTTAACCTGAAATTGACAGCAAATTCATCAGGATATAAAATTTAACCCTTGCAGAAAATGAAAACACCTTCATTGAACTGTTTCTTTTCCCAGATAATTGAAGATGACTGGAACGCTGCTTTACTTCCACACGGAGCTGTCAATGCCACTGGATTCCAAATGCTGCAAGAAACCAGACCCGAAGTTCGGGAATTCTTAACCGCGTGGAAGTCCCTAGATCCTTACAGATGGCCTGGAGGAGGATCTCAACACATTACGGTGACAGAATCTTCTTTTGGGGGTTTCTATCAAAGAGTTCATTCTTTCGTGGGCGTATCTTTTGCTTGTATTTTCTTGGAGGATTATTTGTGTTCTTTAACCTAAAGCTCTTTTGTTTTCTTTTCCGTCGAGGATTTTTTTTAAACAGGTTGGGTTATTTATGTTCGTGAAAGGGGAAGATATCAAGGAAGATTTTGGTGTCGCATTTGATAAAAAGTTACAAAAGTTTTGTTTGGCTGACATAAAGACAGCTTCATTAAGAACTTTCTTAAAAGTAATCAGCTGGGTTGAATGTTAGATTATAAGTTTTCACCGGCAAGGTGGTATCGGTTTTGATTTGTTTTGATGTGAGAGTGACTAGTTGTACTCTTAGTTTTACTCTATTTTCGATAAATATGATCGATTATTTTGAATATATGTAAGTAATGAGGCATAAGCTGTACTGATTAGCACTTTTTCACAACCTTAAATGAAAACAATATTTGAACTATTAAGAAGTTCAACTTTTCAAATTTTTATACGTGTTACTTTTTTTTTTGTGCTCATGCAATTAATGAAACAACAATGAACCGTTCCATTAACTCTGATCATGTTTATTTTAATGATTAAAATACTTAATTTGAAATGTGAGCATTAAAGTCTAAATTTAGATCATTTAGGATTTTGTTTTTAAAATATCTCACTGGAGTATTTCCCTGATTTTGAAAGGCGTATTAAAAGTTAAATCTTTTACTTGAACCACTCTGCTTAGTCTCCATTTTCTCGGGATTTGAAGTTTTTCGTTCATTGGAAACAATATTTGATTTTTCAGAATTCTGTTATGTTTTTCCAACATTTGGGCAGCAAAAGCTGTGAAAAGTTTATCTTGTTACTTTATAACGAAGCAAGTATGAAAATGGAGTAATAGTAAAACTTAAAAACTCTATGCATCAGAGTCCTGTTAATTCAAGATAGCGTACAAATCGAGGTTTTTTTCCTTGATTTCTCTCGAGTGCTTTAGGAGGGAGAACCCCGAACTTTAATGTTTGTGTGGGGGGAGGGGGGAAGAGATATTCAATTTTTCGAATCAACTTCGAATTTTACCGAATAACACACGAACATGCACGCATGCCAACAACTATTGATCGGAGAACTCGAGTGACCTCCCATCGACGTACCCCCTAAGCTTTAAGTCTTTCTCGGCCTGTTGAGCCGGTTTTTCTTGCATTTTGTTCTTTTCTTCGCCACTTTCCTTTGCTTCGAAGGGGTGTGACTAAAAATATATTTTTTACCAATCTCTGCTCTCGTTATTTTTTTCGACATGTTATCACTCAACTCTTTGGCTGTAAAAGAAGCCTAAATGTCTTTTCGATTTTAATATGTAGTCCGAATTTTCTCAGTATTCAGTAATCTGAGTGGATGTCAGTCCCGATCAACTTGGATTATCTGGACTCGACAGCAATAGTCCAAGGGCCCATCAGTGCAGAAACCTATATCATAGTATAAAGGCCCAAATTTTTTCTGCATAATGGCATCACAGCATTTAAAAAAAGTTCACTATTATTTAAACTGAGCCGCGCTGACTTTGGCTGGAAACAGGTAGTAAAGTTGCGAAAAATTGCTGCTAAAACTAAGCGTCATTGATTCATGTCATGTCACGTGACCTAATGGTCCCCATCCAACCATCTCCGACTTAGAGGACATTCTATTGAGGTGCAGACACACTGTAAAAAAATTCCGAAACGTTACTGGTTATCTCCGTGGAACGTTTCGGGATTTCAGAGGGTTTCACCTATTTCCCCGCAAAATCAAGTATCTTCGCAAAAAATTTTCCTGAATTGCTAAAAGATGCACGAATGCAGACATTTAACTGGTGTGAAAGATATTTTTTGCTACCAGTTTAAAGAATGACTGAGCATGTTTATAAGGTGTATCGGCTTCAACTTGACCACGGCCCGTCCAGATTGACTGAACACCCAATGGGAGCAAATAAGTCACTGGATAGCTGCAGCTTTGCGAGGCAGGAATTGCAGGCGAGAAATACGGTTGGATCTTGCTTGCAATTATTCGCGCAGCTTTGGCCATGGTCGCGGTAATGCTGCTGGACCTTTCTTGGTAAACCAGGAAGGTTCTAATCAAATACATTAAACCTATTTATTTTTTTAGAAGGTTCACGACCGGCTTTAACATGGGATATTTCCCAGCATTTCAGGAAGGTTACTCCCTTGTATCTGAAAACGTTCCTGGTTTTTGTAAAAAAATGTTACTGGTTGAAATTGGGCGCATCAGCTGCCTATCATTTTCCAGGAACGTTTCTGAATCGTTTTTACGGTGCATGGGGGCAGGAGTCTTTGAAACTAACCTATGCAAATTTTCAGCTTCCAAGAGACAAAACATGAAGATCTAAGACACCTCGAAAAGAAGAAAAAAGTGGGCTCCGAATTGGCCTCCAATAGGGAAACCGTGCTAAACATGGCAGCTGATCTGCCATTTTGGAGCCCTTTTCTTAATCGAACCTTGATCCTCAGGATTTCGATCTTGGAAGCTGAAAATTTGTACAGGTGAGTTTCAAAGGCATGTCTGCACTAAAATTTCGTTCAAATCGGAGATGGTCGAGTGGAGACAACGAGGTCATATACACGAGGAGGAGGAATGACTCCGTTTTTCACGCAACATTTGCTATATCCTGCCAAAGCAAGCACGAGTCAGCTTAAATAATAGCGAACCTTTCTTACCTACTGTGATGTGCTTGCGCAGAAAAATTTTGAGCCTTTTATACTATGACGTAGGTCTGACGCTCATGGCCTCTTACTCCATAATTTGAAAGCGACGATAAGTGAAAATAATTAGAGACACGTTTAGATAATTAATAAAAAGTTTCGTATTTCAATTCTCTCAACCTATCAAAGAAAAGCTGAAAACATACAAAACAAATGCTGTACTTTTTGTTTTAATATTTCCTATAATTTTGAGCTTTAAAATGCTTAGTTCTATTTGCATGTTTATACTCTTAAACCCTCTGTCATTAGTCGGATTGATTTTAAATCTTGGTTTCTCTAACAAATATTCCGATTGAATTTGTTCAAATTTGTTAGGTGTTCATTCATCAGAAGTAATTTCTACAAATTGGCAGAAATTAAGAATCACACTTCTAATTTTAAAATATATTTCACTTTTAAATATTTCTCTTCTCAAGCACACCCTCCACCCCCCCCCCCTTTTTTTTCCTCTACTCTTTTAATTCATATGAAAATTTAAAAAACTAATTACTCTTAGTTCATGAAATGAATAAATACCTTTGTGCAGCAAAGTAACAACAGTAAGTACAATGTAGCTGAAGCACAAATTAGCAACTGATTTCAGACACATTATTGTGGGTTTAAGGAACCCCTTTTTAAGTGCAAAAAAAAAAAAAAACGTGAGGCGTTCGCGTGTCAAGTCATCCGAGGAAACTGCTCAGAAAACATCCAAATCTTTGCTTTTTGCACCTTAAGCTTTTGAGTTCAACATTTAAAAACTATAATAAGCACTTGATTACATTACCAAAATAATAATGTTGGGGAATTTGGTGCAAAGTGAAAGAGTTAAAATAGCTAACATTTTTCAAAATGAACAAATTGGAAATGTGTTCTGCAAGTCACAGTGCAGAAAGCAAGAACAATGTATTTCATAATAAATCTTGTATTGAAACATTAATTTTATCTTTGACAGTAAATTTGCACCTGCAAAAAAAAGTGGATATTTTATTTTTCATTTTATTCATTTATTTATTTATTGTGGGGAGCAAAGTTAAAAAAAAAAGTCTAATGAAATACAGTAGTTTCTCGTTTTTCCGGCCTTCGCTCATCCAGATCTTCGGATTATCCGGAATAAATGGACAGCTTTTAAAAAAAAATATGATCAAGCAAGAAAGTAACTATAATTACGGTAAGAATTCGCATTCTACTTTGATTAAATGCACAGCTCCTATATAGATTGTACATTAGATTATGGTAATCTGACAAACACCACTGATGCTGAAATGAATGATAAAGCGTTAGAATTGACCGTGGTTCATTCAAACGACGCACGCATATGAACCAGAAGACGACGGCTCACTCCTTTTTAGGAAGTGAAAAAATGTTTTGACATTTTTTTTTTTTTAATGTCTTTCAAACCATCACCCCTAAATTTACAACAAAATATGTTTTTCGGTCATGAATGGTAAGTCAATTTAAAGATTTGCTTTGTTTATTACACAAACTAGCCAGATTATCCAAATTTTCAATTATCCGCATTGCCAGTTAGCCCGCATCAGTTAGTCCGGATAAAGGAGATTGTACTTTATTTTCTACTTGATTTTTAGAATGAATGAATAAATAATGAAACAATAAACGAATAATTTAATTGATTAATGCATGAGAAAAAATGATGTGAATGAAATAAGTAAATAAATAACAAAATAAGTGAATGAATCAATAAAGAGAGAGGGGGGGGAATGTAAATGAATTAGTGAATGAATGACTGCATGAACGATTTAATAAATAAATGAATACGTAAACGAGATGAACCATTTTTCTTTGCTCTGTAGGATAGGGCGCTGCTAGTTGAGCAATTTTTCACTTGAGCGGATATAGCTCCTCAACGATAAGTCTCAATCGATTGTCATGCAACTTGATGGCTTAGTAATGTATCCCTTTTCAAAAGTGTCCATAGTAACTTGTTGCTAATAGCACATGTTTAAGAGCTACAGCCGTCGGAATGCAAAAAGTCAAACTTGCTCAACGTACCCTATAGATGGGGTGCGTTGAGCAAGGGTATGGGGCAAGTTGAGCACTTATAATGTCTAGCCAAACCATAGGATAAATGATAACTAGAGATGAAATAAAATTTCTGTGTGAAAATCAACTCTTTATTCATAGTTTTTTAGTGACAATTTAACAAAACTTTTATATTATTTATTGAACAAAACTATTTATTTAACAAAAGTATTTTTTTTTCGAACTAATTGAAATGGTTCTGGTTTTCGGATGGATAGTTCCGGATTTCGTTTTAAAAACTTTGTAAGCATATCTTTTCCTGCCATCTTATTTAGAGTCCAAGCGGATAGAATATTAATGCTAAATTTAACAGCACACTCGTAGGCAAGGCGATGAAATCTTTTGGGGAAAATCCATAACAGATTGATGCCATTTGCAGCAAGTATTCTTTTTATAGTCCTCTTGTTGGGAAGAAAAAACTTGCCTCGGTTTTGCATAACCCAAGAATGAATCACCACCTTTTAAATTCTTCAAAAATCTTTTCAAAGTCATCTGCTTGATACCGAATTATTTTGCGGCGGCATTCACACTTTTTTCATCATCATTGACAGCCTTTGCAGCATTATTCAAGTCGTCAGTAGTGTAAGAACATTGTGTAGTTTTCCTTTTATAAGTCCGCATCTAATAAAAGCAAAAAATATATTACTACTTTTGTTTTAAGTCGCGAGGGTCAATTGAGCAGTACTTGCTCAACTAATCCCAAGCCAAAGTCTTAAAATAAAAGTGAGATTACGAAAAAACGGCCCGAATTATACCCAGAATCCCTATACATATCAAAAGTACAGTAAATTTATGAAAGAATAAAACTTGCCTGACAGAAAACAGATAATATTGGACTAATTCAGACGAAAAACTGCGGCAAATGAGTTTTTTATTTTTCTGTCACAAAATAAATAGTGTGCACGTATATTTCTCCCATTTGTCGAACTGCAATTAAAGATCGTGCGATGAGTTCCCCTTTCATAACCCTTTCTTTCCGCCATTCAATGCATACACGTACGGTGAATAGTTTTCGAGATATATCGATTGCTCAACTTGCCCCTATGCTCAACCATTCCCGCCCTACCCTACATTTTGCCCCACTTATACCTGACAAATTTTATTAAACATGATAAAAGCATGCCTAATATCTAAACTAAATGAGTACTGCATTGGACATCTGTTAATCTCAATTAAGGGGTTAAAGTACCTCAAAAATGATAAAACGATCAAAAAAAAATATTATTGCTTATTTCAAAACTAAAAACTATTCTGAACACAGAGGAAAAGTTTCATTGCTTTAGTTCAAATATTTAAAAATTTATGAGTGGTTTTAGGCCATTCTCGCTATGTGTTCTTATGCAAAACAAAAACTTTAAATTACTTTTTCTCGATGATGGTTTTTTTTTGTGTTTTCATGTCATTAGAATCCCTAAGGATTTTTTTCTATTAAAGATACAGCTTTAAAAAAAATACTTTTTACATTTGGGACAACATATTTGACAAAACTGTGCATTGGATAAGTATTTTATAAATTACTCAAATTTTTAGAGCATGTTAAACCTTTAAAGACCAATTTAAAATAAAAATAAACTTCGATTTATTACATAATTAATCACAGAAAATTTTCTAATAAACTCATAAGCAAATAAATGCACAGATTTTTATAAATGATTATAGTGATCGTTTAGCAAAAAACTTTTTTTTTAATTAGTGCAAAATAAAAAAGCCTTTAGGATTTTAAAATATTGAAGTTTTCTTCAATTTTTTTGAATTTTTTAAAAAAGCAGGCACTATTTTTAAATTTTGAAAATAAATTATTGATTACGAAATAAGTATGAATGTTATGGTTTCAAAAAAATATAAAATTTACTTAATTTTTTTAAAAAATGTCTGAAAGGTACTGTGACCCCTTAATACTTAACTGTTAATTACAAAAATCGTATTATTTTATTTTAATAAAAATATTTTTTTGAAAAGCCAAAACATATTATAATATGTGCATCAAATTTTGAAAATGACTTATGTACCTTAACAACTATTCATTTGCCTTCACAACTATTCATTTTTTGACTGAAATCAACTATATACTTAAGAACACACATAAAATATAGCTAGATAGGTGGCGTTGTAAATTGGAAAAATATTTCACCATTTCACTTTCCTCAATAAAGTTCATTAAAATATGTTTGACTTACTTTTTTATCATAAATAATGACTTGTAAAAATAATTGGGGATGCATTTTTTCTTTTTTATTATCTACAAAATATGTTACTTTAAACTAATCGTTGATGAAAAATACTAAATGATTTAAAAAAGAATAATCCGTTATCTTTTAATTTAAATTCATAGACGGAAGTTGCTTTGATGTACGATGCCACAAAAGTTATGTTGGAGACTTTTAACCGCCTGTTAAAGAAAAAGCCTGATCTCTTTCGCAACAATTTCCGAAGAGGAGAAGTTTATAATAATGGAACAAAAGGTATAAACTGTCAGCAATCACCTGTCATGCCATGGGAACATGGAGATAGAATAACGAGGTTTTTGAAAAGGTAACTATTTTTCTTCATTATTATTCTCTACGCTCATAACAAAGTAAAAAGCTTTTGTTTTGATATTTATTTCATTACTTTGATACGCAGGGTAAATGACTAGTTATGGGCATGCTTAAGAGTTTTTTTTTTTTTTTTTTCATTTGGATGCAAATGTTGAAGGACTAGTCGGTGGCAAAAAATCATTCTAATGACTTTACAACTCAGAAATTGCATTTTTATAGCTGTAAAATTTTGATTAACTTGAAATAAATTGGTTTGACCAGTTACAATAGTTTGGCCAGTTACAATGGTTTGGCCAGTTACAATGGTTTGGCCAGTTACACTGGTTTAACCTGTTATGGTCCATTCTGTGTATTATGGTCATATCGTGACCATAGTACTAGAAATGGTCACGATAACTGAATTCAATTATTTTCAGGAAATACACTAAAAAAGTATTCATCAATATTATAACACTTGTTTTTTCTTACAATATAGTCAAATTTAAAATATCTTGACTAACCAATTCCAGCACCATTACAATTAAAAAATGGAAAACTTACAAATCAATTTGAAATGTTCGTCTGGACAACAACAAAAATTTTAAAAATAAATAAAATCAATAGAACTATTCTATTGCAGCGGTTTAATAATAATAATAATAATTATTATTATTATTATTAATGGCTTGCCAACTTGATCGTATGGTTTGTCAACGAACCGTAACAATCATTTTGAGTAGGAATGGCTAAAAAATTAATTATGGTCATGTGTGCCCATAACTAAAATACTTACTTTAAATTGACTCATTATGGATCTTAAATATCTTAACTAATGGCAAAAATATACCAAAATGATAGGGAAAAAAGCTGAAGAATATGAATACCTACTAATAAAACTACGATCTGATTTTCAAAAAAACACAGCAATGTCAGGTCCTTATGTAAGAAACCCTTCAAAAACTTAAATGCAAACAAAACTCACTCTTAGTACCGAGAAGCATTACCATAATAAATCACACTGTAGATCAAAACTTATGATCAGAAAAAATGTGATGGATGTGTTCTTTATAGATACTATTTTGAAAATCTACACTGTAAAAACAATTCAGAAACGTTCCTGGAAAATAATAGGCAGCTGATGTGCCCAATTTCAACCAGTAACATTTCTTACAAAAACCAGGAACGTTTTCCGATACAAGTGAGTAACCTTCCTGAAATGCTGGGAAATATCCCCTGTTAAAGCCAGTCGTGAACCTTCTGCAAAAATTACACAGGTTTAATGTATTTGATTAGAACCTTCTTGGTTTACCAAGAACGGTCCAGAAGCATTACCGCGACAATGGCCAAAGCTGCGCGAATAATTGCCTGCAAGTCCTGCAGCTATCCAGTGACTTACTTGCTCCCATTGGGAGTTCAGTCAACCTAGACGGGCCGTGATCAAATTGAAGCCGATACACTTTATAAACATGCTAAGTCATTCTTTAAACTGGTAGCAAAAAATATCTTTCACACCAGTGAAATGTCTGCATTCGTGCATCTCTTAGCAATTCAGGAAACTTTTTTGCGAAGATACGTGATTTTGCGGGGAAATAGGTGAAAACCTCTGAAATCCCGAAACGTTCCACGGAGATAACCAGTAACGTTTCGGAATTTTTTTAGTGTACCGATGGTGTTCCTGAAATCTCGACTTCAAACTTGATATCGATAATACAAGACAAACCTGCCCATTACTAGTGGTACTTATTTATGCTACGTACAAGCCTTAAAATGTACCAGGTAATATCCAGTAGAGCCAGTGCTTTTGGGGTCACTCTAGTTATCGTTAACAAATTGTTAATTCAGACCTTATTCATTTATGTTAATTTAACAAAAGGCATTATATTATTTTGACGCATTTTGCTTTCGTATCAGAAGTAAACTGTTGATAATAAAAATAAATATGAGTATTTTCCGCGTTTACTCTCTGTAGTATTTCACTCTAACAGTAAAAAGTTAAATCCTAATTTTCTCTTCTTGCCTAAGTCGTCGATAGAATCTAAAATGTTTTTTTTTTCCTCCCAAGTAAAATTTTATGCGTATTTCATATTAATAAATATTGCATACCGTATGAATAATTCGTGTGTGTTTTGTGATCCATTTATCTTTTAAAAAATCAAAATAAATCACAAAGATTTGCGTGAATTATAAAGTAATCGAAATGCCCCGAAAACCCATTACCTGTGAAGCTGTAGGCTTCAAAACCTGATTTGAGCTGCTTCGAGCTAAAACATTTTATTCAAGTGTTTCAAAACGCCATTATTTGATAGTTATAAAATAAACGAGATTTCATTTCTTCTTGTTGCTAAGCAACGAGATTTCTGTCAGTTTCTTTTGGACATAAACGAGAGAATCAATTCCGGAACATACACATGAGACAGCAGTAAACTGCCTAAATGATCGCCGAATGAGTATTTGCGTTCCAAGCAGTGGCGGCTGGTGGATTATTTAAATGAAGATTTACAAAAATTATTAAATAGGCAGATACGACGTTACTTACATTTTTACTATTTTTATTATAATTCTTGAATTTCTTGAATATTTTTTTAATTTATTTTATTTATTTATCTCTTTTTAACATCGGCTTAGAAGACCCAGTGCACCTACTCTGTACAGATAAGGCTGTTGAAGTTGCAAAGGCTGTCTACGACAGCTTCGGAGCCATATAAATGCACATTATCATAGACACGACATCATCATCATTTATTTATCTTATTTGATTTACCAACCTCAGTGGCGCATCAGCCCACACTGCAAAAACGATTCAGAAATGTTCCTGGAAAATAATGGGCAGCTGATGTGCCCAATATCTGCCAGTAACATATCTTGCAAATTCCAGGAACTTTTTCCGCAAAATTCAGTAACCTTCCTAATATTATCCTGGATGCCTCCTGAAAAATTCAGAAATCTTTCCGTTTAAAACCAGTCGTGTCCGTGGAAATAATATCTTGGCATCATTCTGATTTATCAAGGAAATTAAAAGAGCATTATTGCTAACACGGCCAAAGCTATGCCAGAATTGCAAGTAAGTAACGAGAAATTTACTTTCCTACAATTCTTGCAAAGCAATGCAGTCCAGTCCACACTTTTTCGCCCCCTTTGGGAGTTTAATTAGCATGGACGAGCTGTATGTTAAGTAGAGCCGTTACACTTTATAAATACGCTCAATTAATCTTTAAACTGGGAGCTAAAAATATTTTTCACAACAGTGAAAAGTCTGCATTCTTGCGACTTGTAGCAATTCAGGAAACTTTTTGTCAAGAATACTTAATTTTTCGAGGAAGTGGATAAAAACCATTAAAATCCCGAAACGTGACACGGAAATATCCAGTAACGTTTCGGAATTTTTTTACAGTGCATACACTGTAAAAAAAAATCCGAAACGTTACTGGTTATTTCCGTGGAACGTCTCGGAATTTCAGACGTTTTCAACTATTTCCCCGCAAAAACAAGTATTTTCACAAAAACGCTTCCTGAATCGCTACAAGTTGCACGCGAGCAGATTTTTCACTGTTGTGGAAAATATTTTTAGCTACCAGTTTAAAAATTGAATGAGCGTGTTTATTAAGTGTATCGGCCTAGGGTTGCTTACGGGCTGACCATGTTGACTTAAGGCTCCTATATAAGGGGAGCTGACTTATCCGACATTTTGGTTCCAAAATTATCGGGCGAAAAAAATAAACATTTGTACAAAAGCCTCATTGCAGAAAACTGGTGTCCAAACTTTAGGTGTGTTGCCCGATTGATGTTTGATTATTTTATTTTGTGGATGAATACAATTTAATTAATACAAATTAAAAACAAATAAGGTATGAAAATGAGGTTTATTACCGTAAACATTTCCCGATACATTTTAGCTGAATTTGTAAACGAAGTTATCTTTCAAAATTTACCTAAAGTGACATTTTACTCAACTTATCATCAATTATTTTACGACTTAGCAACCAGCGAATATTATGACGTATTTATAAATACTAGAAACGAGGTTGGATCCAATTCTGTCTTGGAACCAAAATGTCGGATAAGTCAGCCTGTCTTTTTCAAGGGGCTCTATGTTGACTAAGCTCCCGTGAGAGCGAAAAAGTCAAGGGCAGCGAGGCAGGAGTTGCAGACAAGAGATTTGCTTGGTTCCTTCTTGCATAGTTTTGGCCATGTCGCTCTGATTTTTATGGAGCTTTCTTGGTAAATCAGGAAGGTACTAATCAATGACACTAAACTTAAGTTTTCCCGATTGCTCTAGAGACATGACTGACTTTAACAGGGGAGATTTCGCACTTCTTCATAAAGTTTCAAGGTTAATTTCAGAAAGGTTACTGACTTTCAGCAGGAAACGTTCCTGATTTTTCCAAGATATGTTACTGGAAGAAATTGGGCACATCAGCTGCCTATTATTTTTCAGGAACGTTTCTGAATCGTTTTTACAGTGTATGGAGGTGAAGACGAACTGCACCCATCTCAGTTTACGAGACTAAGGGCTCTGGGGTGAGCGGCAGATGATCCGGTTAGGTGGTCAATCGAACGTGGAACTCCCAAGGTTTAGTTCCCAAGCACGCTTGGTAGTTATTTTATCTACCCACCGAAGGGATGACAGGCTGAGTCAACCGTGCCTAATATGTCAATTGAACCTGGGTCTGTGGGACGAAAGCGCGAAGCGTATATTTTTTATTTCCTTAATTTTATTTATTTATTTATTTTTAAGGCAACCAATAAATAACATTTTTAGTGAATTTAAGCATGTCATTAATCATATTCATTTTCTACTAAGCGAATGATTGGAGCGCTTAATTTGTCGTAGCTTTGGTCAACTGTTAAAAACACTGTTTTAATGACTTTTTACGAATGAAAATTAAAGTAGTGGAAAAAAAAGCCAATACAGTAACTCCCGAATATCCACGGAATAGGGTGGTCCGGTAACTGCAGATAGGCGAAAACAGCGGATTATCCGAATAATCGGCAAAAATTGATATATAATAGCTCTAAAAAAATATGAATAACACTCACACATACATTTAAATTATAGCTAAAATCTATAATATTGAATGTAAAAAAAAAATAGTGTAAACACTGTTAAAACTACAGGTTGCATTCGGCACCTTTCAGGGGTGAAACGCTTGTTCACCAGCGGCACCTAATACGGAGCCGAAATTGCACCTCTAACTAGGGTGAAAAACAGGCACCTTTTAAAAAATAGGCAGCCGGGGTGAAAAGAATGAACCTTCGGAGAGAGAAATGGCACCCTTACCTGTAGATCCTCCCCCCCCTCCCCCGTATTGTGTGCGTTTTTGAATACAGTTGTGTATTTTTCTTTTTTTAATAGTTTTGTTTTGATTCATGATAGTCTACGTTTTGCACACTTTTCACATTGCATGAATTCAGTACTGGAAATGATTAAAACTTGTAATTACAGCATTTGACCATATTTCAGAGTTTTCAACATAGTTAAGAAGTGCTCATTGCTTTAATTCATCTGATCGTTCTCTACATCAGTGTTTCTCAACCTCTTTTGACCCACGGGTCGGTAAAAACAAATGAAAAACATTGCGGACCTGTGAAATTTTTATCTTTTTCTTAAAAATAAATAAAATAAATAATAATAATTATAATAACTCTCGGGGCGGTAAAAAACTTGTGAAAAAATTCTGCGTACTGATGAGTTTTTTTTTTTTTTTTTTTTACAAAGTAGTATTAAAAATGAATAAAACAATAAATATCTACAGACTTTATTTGGTATCAAAGAATTGTCACAAATATATTTAAAGTTAAAGACGAGTAATTATTTGACTAATCATAGTTAAGTTAATGATCATTTGTGAGAAATAACCGCACTGAAAGTAAAGTGTAGATGTACTTATGAATTATTTACATGAACAGCCAAAAATATTCTGGGATATTAAAGTTACGGAAAAACAAAATCGTTTCTCAAACGTTCAAAATTTCAGTCAAAATAACAATAAAATAAAATGCGCATAAAATTTTTCGACAGTTAAAAATTTAAAGAAATTCCTAACACTATCGAATAACCGCTAACAGGAAATGATTCAAACACTTGAACGAAAAAGCAAAAGAAAAAGATAGACGGAGAGAGATTTCTTTTTTATTTTTTGCGCTCGCTACACAAAGCACAAGAATCATTTTTATTTAGGTTCTCACTTGTTGATTATTGAAAATAACATTGCGGTTACTATTTCGGTGATTAAATGTTGCTTATCGAGTAATCAAGAAAATAATGATAGATACATTTAGTAGCGTTTTGAATGATGGAATTTTCACGACAGTAACGGTAACCTGAAAATAAACAACTAACGGTACTACGGTATCGTAACGGACTAACGGTAACTGAAAAGCATTAAACGTACTTCTAACTATGTTTGAAAGCCCTAAAAGCTACAAAGTGATCAAAAGCTGTACTTACTTGTTATTTTAAAGAATTATCCTACAAAAGTTGAGATTTAATCCAATAGTGTACTTCATTCAATGTGAAAGACGTAGAAGCCACGCGTAGTGCAACCTATCATTCGTCCGCCATATTGAAGTGGTTGAATGGTGAATGTATGCCGGAAGCGCATGCGCCAGCAAGTCATTTAGCGATTGCTTGCTGTTTTGGCACCCCTGTCTACGACTGTCTGCTATTTTCGCACCTCTGCTTTACTTCCCGGCCAGTATGGCACCCTTGGTCACCATGCTTTCACCTTAGGGGGAATATATTCACTCGTCTGGAACCTCTGGTTATAACAGTGAAAGCTAAAGTTCATAACTGCAAGCAGTTTACACGCAAAGGCGAGCTAGTCAAGTTTAATTGGCACTGATTAAAACCGTTATTTTGAACGAAAATAGATAGCACTGCATTTCGTATTGACGTTATGACGACATAGTCGTCGTTGATGAAAATGTAATAAGACCCGCTGATAATCCGAACCGCGGATAAGCTAACCGCCGATAATCGGGAGTTTACTGTATATGATTTCTGAAATTTATACGTATCAGCCAAATTCAATTACCACGCATTAAAATTTTTTCACTTACTTGAAGTCGTGACGGCTAAATTTAGCCGGGAGTCAAATATAAAAATATTTTGATAAGTAATCAAATATGGCAACCTTTCGTTAAAAGCACACTAAAAACGTGCTACCGAAATATTATACAATGGTCTTTTCTCTTTCCATTTCTCGAACGCTTTTGCAGCCAAAACTTGCTTTGAATCACAGTTCTTGATCGCAAGTGCGATCGAAAGCCAAGGGTTTTTATTCAGCAATACAACTTTTATTACGTATTTAGCGGGCTGGAAAAAAAAGATAGTTCTTGGAAATTAACAAATTGTATCTGGTAGTGTATTAAATTACCTTCTATTTCAATCTTTAATGATTTTATTTGCTTGTTTTCTTTGGGAGTTCACGTGCTCATGTGCACATATGAGGCATTCAGAGCTAAAGCGGATCAAGTCCATCTCGACTTGATTCACTTTAGCTCTAATTGTAGATTTTGGCGACGAAATGTTACGTTCTTGAATGAGGCGTTCAGAGCTAAAGTGGATTGAGTTGAAATGTACTTGATTAACTTTAGCTCTGAATGTCTCATATAGAGGAGCTGTCACTGGTCCATAGTCTACACCGTTGGCTTGCGCCGGTCACATTGCACACCCATAGGCCACACCGGTGGTTTCTGCTGAACAAACATATTCGCCCATATGCCACACCGAAGGTTTTCGTTAGAGTCATATTTGCAACCATAGACCAGGTTGATACTTTTCACCAGAAGCACATATACGCCAGTTAGTCACATCGATAGTTTTTGCTGGACGTGTATATGCGCTAATAGCAGGCATTCAAATCATTTTTATTTAGACACGCGTATGCAGCCACAAGAGAGTCGTTCCATCGTGACGAACGTAATATTCAGAGACTCTGTTTCGTTCCATAACAAGAGTTTTGAACGTTTAATCATCATTTACTTGTGCTTTTCGGAATTTGGTGAAAGAATATTCTGTGTAATACTTAATACGAGAAAACATGGTATAAATCACATATTTTGGTTTTTAAAACTAAATAACTACATTGTGACGAACGTAACATTTTTGCGACCTTGAATTTGCAACATGAAATTTAGCTCTCAATTTCTCTAAAGTTTAGGTAGATTTTATTGTGAAAATAGTGTATTGAGTTATTGTCATTCCTAAACTTCATTTTTCGTGCAGATTAATAATCATTTTTGTTTATAATCTAATAGAAAACGAAAATTTATTCAAAATATGGCGTGTGACGAACGTAACCGTAACGAACATTTTAGAAATAGACTCGTTTAGTTTTGGACAGGTACGTGTCTAAATATTAATTAATAAGTAAGCACTGATACTTTGTTTCAAAATTAACACTTCTGTCAACATATATTCAACTCGATTAAATAAATGCTTGCTTATTTGCTTTGTGAAAAATTAATTTTTTTCTTCTCTTATTTGAATGAAAGTTTTTATGCGAGGACTTTGAATTTCTGATCCCACCCTTTTTTGTGACGGAAGTGACGTAGTTATTTTTTAATTTTTGACAAAAATAATGAAAATGATAGAAATTATAAAGTTAGTTTTGTAAATAAATTTAACAAATTAATTTCTAGGCTAAACTTAAGCAAACATATGTTTGTGGATTTTGGGCATTTTGAACTTTTCAAATAGTGTAGGTTTTCGAAGATTTCTTTGATTCAAGTCAAGTTATCAGCTTAAAAGCGAATACACATTGCTAAGGTTTAGCTTTGAATTTAGTTTTATGATTTTTATTACCAAAATTAACTTTATAATTATTATTATTTTTCATTGTTTTTGGCAACAATTAAAAAGCGGATTTGGAGTAATGTTTAGCTTTATCGTTGCTTATAATATATTTTGTTCAGCATAATATACTATTCTGTTGTAAATATGCCTAAGTCAGGCACATAAATGACAAGAGCTTGAGAGAAAACGTGCGGGTAAAGTGACAGTTCAGAATGACAAAAAAACAGACACAAGATAAGGTTTTCACTACTAGCATGGATCTATATGACACACAATTGTTTTTTATCACGCACAAGCAGAATATCTTTTCCCTGATAACTACCACTAACTACCCAGAACTGTCATCTTCTTTTCAAAACAAAAAAACTCACACTGTAAAAACGATTCAGAAACGTTCCTGGAAAATAATAGGCAGCTGATGTGCCCATTTTCAGCCAGTAACATATCTCGCAAAAACCAGGAAAGTTTTCCCCTTAAATTCAGTAACCTTTTTGAAATTATTCTGAAAAATCTGGAAACCTTCTCGATTAAAGCCAGTCATGTCTCTAGAACTTCAAAGGAATCTGAGATAGGAATAATATAACAGCTCCAGAAGAGGTATTACAATCATGGCTAAAGCTAAGCCAGAATTGCAATTCTGGCAAATCTCAGTAGTCCAAAGACTTATTCACTCCCTCTGGGAACTTAATGAGTCAGGACGAGCGGTAACTGAATTAAAGTCGATACACCTTATAAATACTCTCAGTTAATCTTTAAACTGGGAGCTATAAATATTTTTACAACAGAGAGAAGTCTGCATTCCTGCAACTTGTAGCAATTCAGGAAACTTTTTGACAATGATACTTGATATTTCCAGGAAGTGGACGAAAACCATTAAAATCCCGAAACGTTACACGGAAATGCTCAGTAACGTGTCTGAATTTTTTTACGGTGCAGCTGTAAAGATTGTTTTACCAAGAAGGCTTCTTTCAGGAACTTTTTTGACTTTCATTTCTGCCACCGTAATTCCAATATTAATATTATTATTATTATTATCATTATCTATAAAGGTAACATATAAGAGCCTATTTTATTCTGGGACTACCTGGACGAGCATGTTTCTTGAGTCTTTCCACAATCTTAGCAGCATATTGAGAAAGGCAAAGTTACATGGGTTTACGATTCTATTCAAAGTTATAACTTTAGCTTCCCAGCGATTAAGTTTACTGCGTTCTCATTTTTGATCAATCAGTCTCTTTCTTCTTGATTTTCTTATCGTTATTTTTACTTTGCCTTAACATTCGCATACGCTCTACTGCTTTTTTTT
This sequence comes from Uloborus diversus, assembly GCF_026930045.1. Classification (NCBI taxonomy): domain Eukaryota; kingdom Metazoa; phylum Arthropoda; class Arachnida; order Araneae; family Uloboridae; genus Uloborus; species Uloborus diversus. The sequence continues at coordinate 12,426,248 of NC_072733.1, read as the reverse complement.
CCTGTTATTTTATATTTGATTACCTGCCATTCTTGCTCTGCTTAAACTCGTTTTTTAGTTCTGCCGTTTTTTAAATAACATACTACACAAGAAAATTCCCCAAACAAGTGTTGAAATCGAGTTATTTAATGTCCAAATTTAAGAATATTATACGATGACATTAAAAAAACTTTATTATTTTAAAATATAAATTTCATTTGTTTCTTATTGAACTAAACGTTCGAAAGATGCAGTGTTGTTTCGAGCAATTACTTTCATCACACTAATAACGAATCGTATAAATCTATATATATATAAATGAATGTTTGTCTGTATGTCATCCATGAACTCAAAAACTACCCAGCAAATTTGGCTGAAACTTTCACCGTTTGTTATTTTTGGTACTAGGAATGTTTATAGACCAGTTCGAAAAAAATCCGATCGATCGTTCCTTTTTTATTCCAATTTAAGTCACAATCCATTGGATAAATACGAATAACATTATCGGCTGCAGAAATTAATTCGCGTGAAAGATCTCATTGATAAGAAGTTAGCTGTTGCCATTTTCTTGAGTTTGAACAAATAAATTCTTTCTTTATTGTTTTATGACTTTTCATGCAACGGGGGTATTTAAAACTTTTTCTATTTGATATTTTTAGCGATTGATTGATCTTGCAAACTGCGTGAGTACAAAATTTGAGTATAGTCCCGGCTTCACTTGATACCTGGACCGATTATTATGAAAATTGCTATATATATGTATTTTTCCACGGAGAAGGTGCATAATATGCTCATTGAAGCCACTCGCCACCAGGTGGCACTGCAGAGTAGCAACTTCTGCCCCGTTCAACCGATTGTCATGAAAATCAGTATAATGATGTATTTTTTTGTTGGCGTAGCAACGCGCGTCGGGTACAGCTAGTAATTTAATAAAAATTCAATGTTTCAAATGCATTCTAGGTAGCTCTTGAGAAGAGAATAAAGCACAATCTTTCTTTTTAGAGTGCTATAAAAAGTGTGGAAGGTAAAACCACGCGTTTTATGACGAACGTAACAGGTAGTTCAACGCAGGATCCAAATTAAGCTCAGAGCGAAAAAAATTAAAAATTCAATGAAAGAAATTAAAGAAACTGAAAGTTCAAAATATAAGCAATAATTGGAAAAAAATTATTTGAATCAAATGTATGCTTAAAAAATTGCAAGGCACGTTTCTTGAATGGTTTATAGGTAGTATTTACATGTAATTCCTGAAGATCTATCTCCAAGTAGTAAATATTCTACACAAGACATCCATCTTGAAAAGACTGTTACCAGATTCAAAAATCTAGAATGTTTCCTTTCAAATGATGCATAACACATTAATATTGGTTTAGTTTGAAACTTTGGCCCACGAGTTGACATTTTTGTGAAATGACCCAGGAATCAAAGCATTAAAAATATGTATACATTGAGGCATTGAGCTATACTTGTGTTTTGTATGAAGCTAAAAGCATGGGGCCATATTCTAGGTATCCGTTTTTATTCATTATTTTAAGGAAACTCTTACGCATATATTTACTTAACTTTCACTTTACTGGTCCAAACATTAAATTTTATGAGTTTTATTTTTAAAAATGCTCCTTATTGAGCATTGATTTATTGATTATTTCAATAGATAAGAGCGATCAACATAAGAGCAAAAAAAAAATGTTTTAAATTGAAGCAAACAATTTAAATGCGTTATCATTTATAGACTTTCTCTTTCCCATCAAAAATCATAAGAGAACAGAAAATGTAATCTTGAAATAGTTAAAATGCTTTCTTTCTAAAACGAAGTCTATCTATCCCTCTATATTGTTTGCTTCAGAAATACTTTTGCTCAAAATCTTCATTAAATAAATTTTTGTTACTTAAGTGCTCACGTCAGAAGTAAGTAAAGTTGAAAATTATTGATTTTCTTAATCGTTAGAATAAATGAGCAACTAAGCATTTTTCTTTCATATATTTACATTCAGAATCGATTTTCACAAACAATCTGGAATCGAGATGCGATAATTTTAGCATTTCAATCGTTAAACCTTCTTTTTTTAGTGAAATTAACATTTTGATTACATTTTGCTATTCGAATAAGCGATTAAATAATTTTTTTTGGGGGGGATGCATTTTTAATTCGAAGTTCTAATTACTATATTGCATTCGAAATCTTCTCTTAACATGAACGGAAAATAATGTTTAATTTTGTTAAACCATCACGACTCATAGAAATATTTAATAAGCAATGTGGTTTTTGCCGTTCAATTGAATTGCCGTTCTAGCTATTAGAAAAGGGAATTGCGAAGAAGAATTCTGTTTTGAGAGTTATATCTCTTAGAAATACAAGAATCCATCTATAATTTAGCTTTAGTGTCATCCTGCTCATTAGAATGTGAACTATTTCGAATAGTTTAATTTTACTTCAGCTCTGCTTTTAAAACACACTGGACAAAGCATTATTATTAAGATTTTAATAGACTATTTCTTACTTGGATCATGTACAATTATTGCGTATGTAGTCATTATTTTACAAACTACTATAGGAATACATTCATTGAACATCAGTCTCAACCACAATGCAACTGTTTACAATGTAATTTTTTTATGCGTTCTACTAGTAATGACCTGCAAGTTCTTTTATACTATTGAAAAAAATTGATGGCTATTCAGATTTCGATATGCAGTTCAGAATAAATTGCGCATTTTAGAGGCTTATACAATTTTTACAGATATAGTGCATAATATAAAATTAAATAACATATAGCTGAAAGAAAAACTTTTTTTTTTTTTGTTTTGCACTTTTTTGTAGAAAACGAAAAATACACAATTTATAAATTTGAAAATAAAGAACCTTTTTTATTTTTGATAAAAAATGTTTTTTTATTAAAGGCTATTGTTTCATCTGACAGGCAGCAACGTTGACGCAGCACTAGTATGAACCCATTTTTCAGTTGGTTTCGATGTGTCAAGCCATGCGTTCTTCAACATGTTGTTCGTACAATGTTTTACGACTTGTCGGCATTGACGTGTCGACTTGACGGAATTTAATGTATGTTCATGTGTGTACGTCTAAGATATAACAGAAAAACAAACTCTATCAATAATGGGCTTGGTTTCCCGCTTTCCTTACCTGTTTAGCCCTTTCGCTTTTCTCATCTCATTTTTCCCAAGCTTTCTACGTTTTCCAAAATTTTGCAACACGGGACTAATGCTAGTTATTCTTCAAATTTTATTGTTACACAAGAAATTCAAGAACTAAGTTCTAAGAGCTTAAGATCATTAACAAACTCGAGTTTAAGTGTTTGCATTTTACAACAAACATGAAGTTCTTTTGCATTTAGTACTTTTCCCAACTTTTATCTAAATTGTTCACATTGAAAGCGTAGAAAAAAAAATTTAATCACATTGCGAGAAGAAAAATGCTTTTAGACGTTGCTCTAACTCGGACTCTCTTTTCTCTTAATAAAAGAGTAAAATCGTGCTATCTTTTTGTCTTGAAAACAATTCAGGCATTTAACTAAAGTAGCTGCGGGCATTTAACTGTCTCAAGGACTTTTCTCTTTACTTAATTACTTTCCAAAACAAACGTCATTTAAAGATTTCGTGAGCAGTTCGAAATGTGTGAGTTTTTATCAATGGCAGTTCTATACGAAACCATTGTTGGTCATCATGTTGTGTGATATTGAGTACTAGTTCGTAGTTAAGAAGTCGTAGAAGTCGTAGTTAAGTAATACGACTTCTATGTTGTTTTTCATTTAGATTTTTTGAAGTTAAGAAAAGATTTCTTGGAATATAAAAAAATTTAGAGTCATTTTGCTCAATTTCGTGAGACGTTCGAAATGCGTGGGTTTTTATCAATTGCAGTTCTATGCAAAATCATTGTTGATGATTATATTTTGTGATTTTGTACGACTTCTGTGGTGTTTTTTCTTTAGTTTTTATGAAGTTAAGAAATGGTTTCTTGGAGTAAAAAATATTTAGAATCGTTTTGCTGATTTTCGTGAGTCGTTCGAAATGCTTGGGATTTTATCCATTGCAGTTCTGTAAAAAAAACCATTGATGATAATCTTGTTTGATACGGCTCCTATTGTGTTTTTCATTTAGTTTTTATAAAGATAAGAAAAGGTTTCTTCGAGTGGGGGGGAGGCAAAATGTAAAGCGTTATTTTGCTGTTTTTGAAAAATGGAAAAAAAAAAATTTCATCTCATTAAAACACTGTAAAAAAATTCCGAAACGTTACTGGCTATTTCCGTGGAACGTCTCGGGATTTCACACGTTTTCACCTATTTCCCCGTAAAAACAAGTATCATCACAAAAAAGTTTCCTGAATCGCTACAAGTTGCACGCGTGCAGACTTGTCACTGTTGTGGAAAATATTTTTAGCAACCAGTTTAAAGATTCAATGAGCGTGTTTATTAAGTGTATCGGCCTAAAGTTGCTTACGGCTTGTCCAGACTGACTAAGCTCCCAATGAGAGCGAAAACGTCAATGGATAGCTACAGCTTTGCAAGGCGGGAATTGCAGGCAAGAGATATGCTTGGTTCCTTCTTGCACAGCTTTAGCCGTGGTCGCTCTGATATTTATGGAGCCTTCTTGGTAAAGTAGGAAGGTTCTAATCAATTATACTGAACCTACTTAATTTTTCTAGAAGGTTCTAGAGACATGACTGGCTTTACCAGGGCAGATTTCGCACGTCTTCATAAAGTTTCAAGGTTAATTTCAGAAAGGTTACTGACCTTTAGCGGAAAGCATTATAGGTTTTTCCAAGATATGTTACTGGAAGAAATTGGACACATCAGCTGCCCATTATTTTTCAGGAACGTTTCTGAATCGTTTTTACAGTGAAAATTGTCAGGTGTAATTTTCATATCATCGAAAGATAATTAAACGGGCAAAGAAAGTATCTTAGTGACGCCAAAGTGAACAGTAAACTGTTGATCCGAAAAAACATATTGGATAACTTTTAAACAGAAAAGGGGAAAATCTACGAAAAACGGCCATTTTGTCCCGCTCGTAACGCCTCATATATTTCATTAAAAAAATACTTTAAAATATTAATGAACAAATTTTTTCTGCTTAAAAATTAAAAACTTACGTGTGATTTCTTACGCAAAAATTTTGTACATTGGCCTTTGAAATTATTACTTTTAATGAAATATATGAACCGTCATATGCGAGACAAAGGGATAACTTTTTCGTGGAATGGAACAAAGTAAAATTTTTTAAATGCTCAAAAACTCCCTATTTTTATTTCAAAGCGTCACAGACGTAATACTTCATATTGATCAAAATTCTCTAAAAGATTTAGCAATGCAAGTATCATAAATCAAATCAGCGATTAAAAAAAATATTCTCGTTTTCTCGCTACGATGAACACTACACTGGACTTCGTGAAAAATGAGTAAGTGATAACTCTGTTATTATATTCTAAAAAGAATTCCGCTTCCATCTATGAAACAGAAATATTTTTGCGTGTATTTTCAGATGTGTGAAAATCCAACAGCGATTTTCCTGAAAGCAATTCAGATTCAATTGATAAATGCGCCTGTAGACATTTTAGTAGAAAGGCAGTTCGTTAGATTAAAATGTAGTTTAGTCAGACGCATTGATTTCGTTTCACTTTTGATTTTGTTCTTTTTTCAGACAGATTTAACTGGACTCACAGGCAACATCACTTTTGATGAGGTTGGATGGAGAAAAAATTTTACCGTGAACGTTGTCGAAATGTCGATGAATAGCGAAATGGTCAAAGTAAGAGTCAATCAGTGGCCTTTTCAAACTTTCTTTTTTTTAGTTTCAGTAGTGAAGTATTGAAATTAAATTATTCAAGTCAGTCTGACTATTGAATGAACACATCCTGAAAATGAACAGGTATTTTTTTTTTAAATAAGGGTTTTGTTTTTTTCCTTTACTAAGTGTCCCTTTACTACTGTGAAATAATGAAAAAATAAACAAAAATTATTTGCCCTCTTATCAAAATATAAGGTCTTAAAGTAAGCCGAAATTTCAGGAAAAGCGCTGAAATTTAAAGACTTGGCAAAAAAATTGAAGATAGCCTGCGATTTCACTTTCTCTATAATGTAGGACATCCCTCTGCACAGCGCATTAACCATGTCTTCCATTTCTCACCAAAACTTGCTAAATTTGGCGACTTTTCTTAAAATTTCAGCAGATTTTAAGACCCGGTATTTCGGAACGGGGATCCGAGGGTAAATAATTAATTCTTCTAGAAACGTTCTAAACTATACTAGGATGCTGCACTCCGCCCCCCCCCCCCCAGTCCCTCCAAAAGAAAAAAGAGAAACTGAAGCAAAATTTTAAAAATTCTGAAAGTTTTGTTTTTAGTAATTACACGTATCAATAAACATATTTTTATGCAATTTTTCAAATGCTGCAGTTCTTAACGATATTTTGAATTTCTGAAACCGAAACTGTGCTTAGTGTTCATTTGTTGGTCACCATACATAAATAATAAATTATGCGTTTTCACTGAATAAAACTTTAAAAAAATTAATATTAATATATTTCTTTGGGGGGGGAGATTGTATTACCATTTAGAATAATACCAAAAGTCTCCGATAATTAACTTTTCAAGTTGTTGTGACAACTTCTTAAAAGGCGAATCTCTTTGCATTTCAATAAGTGCATCAAACCGCTACTGTGCTAAAATTATTTCTGCTTGATGAAAATATTTATCGAGCAATGAAACAAAATTTAAACTCCTCCAAGGATGACAGCAACTTCTGGAAACATTTCAAACTGGTCCTACCAAAAAGTAACTTTTACTTAATGCATAGCATAAACACTCCCTCAATTTAGATGAATTGTACAAAATAATTATATATATATATCAATTTAAAGTGCAATTAAAGTAGATTTTCGCCCTTTTGCACTTCAGATTCGCGAAAACATCATTTTACTCAATGTTTACTATGAGAGTATTAATTTCAGGGCTGCTCCAGGCAACAAGACTTAATCTAAATTACCCTTCGCCCAGCAGTGCGCTTTGATTTAGTTTCTTGCCAGTGGTTGAAATGACATAGTTTTTGCTCTTAAGATCCACTTGAAATTTAAAACAACAAACAGATTATAATCACAAAAATAATTTAACTCAAAACTTAGGTTTAAAAATTTACTAAGAGTCAGCATTCATAAACCATCTGCTTAATTAACGTGCAAAACGTTATAAAAAATGCATAATAAGTTAAATGTTTCGCATTCGAGCGTTTACTTGCTTAAATAACATGATTTCTAAAAGTAAATGCTAGTTTACTGTTTAATTGCAGATGATTTCCTTTAGGAATGTTTTTCAAAACTATCCTTCTGAATTTAAGCTTAGTGCACATTTTTAAGACCGTTTATTTTTATATTCAAACCTTGCTTTTTGTTTTTTAAGGTTGATTTCTGTTTTTCGTTGTTTTCAGATTTTCGGTGCAAATTCTGAAGTGACGAACTATTTTACACTTCTTGCGGTAATTTAAGTGTCTGAGGCACCAATGCATCAGAGCTCAAAACATGTTTGTTGAATACATTAATTTAATTTTTTTAATCTTAAATGTGTCACAATTTTTAAGGGAACGGTGGACGTTAAGTTACTTTTTTTTTCACACTAGAGACTTAAAATTTCGTGAGCATATGTATTAAAGCATAAATACATAGAATACCATAAAAAAAGAAAAAACAGCTCCAATTTATTTTAAAATTTAATTAAATTAAATATTTTTTGAAGAATTTAAAATACTCCACGCGATTTAAATTTTTACATTTTTGCTTATTTTTTTCATTTTATTATATAATAAATCATCACGAAGAAAAATTGGTATCAGTTAGCCAATTCCTTAAAAATTAAATTTTTAAGAATTTTTTTAAAATACTTCGATAAAAAATTCCCCGAAATGTCTCCTGCTTGTAATTTTTAGTCGAGTTTTTTAAACCTACCTGAAGTTAGATTCTATAAAGCATACCAAATTTTATTATTTGGTAAAACATGAGGCTAAACTTTGAATTTTGTTTACTTTGAACGAAAATTGTGTCGCGAGGATCATTTTGTAGGTATGAAAATCGAGAAATTTTCGTTTCGCGTAAAATGCATTTAAAGTATAATTTTGCACTTACCTTTAAAATTTACTCTGCAAAACCTCTTTTTCAGTGTTTTTATTTCTCATTATTTATTTAAGCGTATTTTCTTACAAGAACAATATTTATACTTATTTTTATTATACAAAAATTGTAGAGGCCTGCTTTGTTTACAGCTGAACAGTTGATTTTGATAGGAATATCTCATGAAAAAATATTTTGTGTACTAAGTTTAAGCAGAGTTTTAACTTTGTTAAAAAATGCTCAATTGTTAAGCGGTTTTTTTGAGTTAGGTAGAGAAATGTTTAAAGTACAACAAAACACAAAAATAAAAATTTTGTTTTTTTAGTCAATTTTCGCCGAATTCAAGGTTTACCGTCCCCGTAATATGCGTTCATAATACAAGAATTTCGTAAGATAAAAGGAAAAAACACTATTTTTACTTGATTTTGAATTATTGTTTTAATGAAATAATTTGTAGGAAATAGACTTCAATCATCATTGCACAATATGTGTATGCGGAATATTTTTCAATTTTATGCATCATAACGTTGTTTCTCATAAAAACTAACTGCTTAACTCACTTGTTGCTTTATCCAATCAGTCAACCCAAACACATAATGCAATAAATGAGGTAGGTGCGCCTAATAAGGCCAAGTAGATCAATAATGCCACCCCACCCCCTTTCTTTTTCTAAATTTGGATAGGATAGCTTAGTTAATTTGTTGCCTCAAATAAAGCCCTGATTCGTAGAATAAAGTAGCGACACATCCGCTTAGGGCTAAACAATGCGTCCTTCCTATGTATGCTATGGTCAAGTAGCGTGTTTTACTTCTTGGTTGTGTCTTCTCATTACTCCATGCTAATCCACCATCAAAAAGCAAAACACTTCATTATAGCAGACATAGGGAAAAAATGGCATTTAGCTCCAAGATGGCAGAAGTGTCGCTACTTAAGCTACGATCTAGGCCTTTAGCCTCAACCAGTCTAAAGCACAAGCACATCGCAACCCCGGCAACAAAAGTGAGACATCTCAAACACTTGAAAAACGTATTAATGATTAATTTAAAATCTATATTAAACTCTTTTTCTGAATACAAATGCGTTCAAAGTTAGTTTACGCAACTGGTGCGTGGTGGCGTATAAGCTATAATTAGCGAATATGGCGTATAAGCCAATAGGGACATATTACTGAAATTTCATAATAATAAGAAATCTTTTCAAACTTTAAGCACTAACTATTAACTTGAACTATAAAAACCAACCAATAAACATATATAATAAATGTTTTTTTTTTTTTTTTTTGAGTCGTGTCTCTTCTGTTACCAGGGTGTGAAATGTTAACGAAAATGAAATTTCATTGATAATGGTTGACACCTTTGAATTTCAGTTTACAGTTGGATTCATTTTGAAAAAAGATGTTTAATTACTGAGAGTAATTACCAAATTACTTAAGGCAATCACTAAAAAAGGTGGTTCTTTTGCATAAAACGCATTTCTTTTTCTCGGATAAAAATCATGTACACTAAAATTTAAATTTCCTTTTCATAGGTTGCTCAATGGTCTGATCATGAAGGACTTCAGCTAATACCACCCAGCTACCGCAGAATACCTCAGAATACTGGATTTGAAAACAAAACATACATTGTAACAAGTATCTTGGTATTTTAAAGCTTACTAGCAATTTAGTATAACTGTTTTTGTTTTTAATTTTATCTTTAAAATAGTTTTATGAATATTAATTCATCCAAACTTAAGGAATTCTAAATGCTGTCGTTATATTCCTTTTCTTTTAAAGCCATAATTGTTTAATCCTTTATTGAATAATCCCAGGCTATACCGGTATGTTTTCATCACGTATGATCTCGAATACCACGCTCCAAGAGAAATCGTTCACCTTTATATGGAGAGTACACGTCCATCTTTGAATCCATACTGAAGTTGGGTTCATCTGAAAGTACGACTTATTGCCGAACGATCAACCATTCCTGTGCTGATGAGCTCATTGTATGCAGTCGTGTTGTTGGTGGTTTAGCATCAAAGGAGTCCTGCAGAGATAAATTTTTGCACTTTACCTGTGACATAGCAGATGTCAATGAATTTTATGAGACAGAAAAATGAAACAGATTTAACCATACATTAGAGCACAGGAAGTTCTTGTACAGTCCGTCACCATAAGTATTCCTACTTCAGGGTTTTTAATTGAACCCGTTCTTCGTGATTCATCTTTTCACACAAGCTCCCTCTTCCGGTGTCCAACCACAGGAGAAACCGATAGTGCACTCTCGTATGAAATCCATTCTTGGTCGTACTGCACGTTTTCGTGAAGTATGATAAACCTCAATCAATTTTTACTTTCAGCAAAGGACGATTCAAACATTACAAAGCAACATTTGCCACAAATCTTGGTTTTAGGACTAAAATAACAGAGCTTGGTTGCAAGCTTTCACTTGATCAATACGTTCGTCTCTAAAAAGACAAAGAGAACAATTATATGAAATCAAAACTTATTTTCATTCTGCCATCCAGTGAGCATTAGTTGAGTATCAAAATCGCACTGTAGCAATATGCATTAGTAGTACGCAAATCAAATGGTAATTTTCTTGAATTTTCCTTTTAAGTGCGAGGAGAACGGCTAGGATTCTTGTTTTTAATAACTATCATTATTTCCTCATGATACTTTAAGATTATTGATATATTTTACCTCTGAGAAAATAGTTAGCAGCTAACGTAGTTTCGTGAATTATTTTCTTTATTATAAATAACATAGCAGCTGTAATGAAGATTAATATTTTCTTTTCTTTACAAAACGACAGTAATGAATCTAAACTTGCAACTTCTTGTAACTTCAACGAATTTTAAATTAAAAAAGAAGTTATGTTTTTAGAAAAAAAACTTGTTGTTTAGTGGTTGAACCTTTTCTTTTTTTTTCTCCAGGAAGAACCATACTTAATGTTTAAAAATGCTGAAGGTGGCCAGATATTGGAAGGAAATGACATGTTCGAAGGTTATTGCAAAGATCTGGCTGATTTAATTGCCGACAACTTAAAGATAAGTTTTATCATCAAATTAGTGAATGACTCAGCTTATGGTGGAAAGGATCCTACTTCATCAGTTGGCTGGAATGGAATGGTCGGCGAACTTATTCGCAAGGTTATTTTATTCTTTAATTGTCTTTCATACACTTAGTTTTAAGAAGGATCAAACGTTAGTGCTGCAAAAGAGTATATAATTTTGTGACCCTACACTGTAAAAACGATTCAGAAACGTTCCTGAAAAATAATGGGCAGCTGATGTGTCCAATTTCTTCCAGTAACATATCTTGGAAAAACCTATAATGCTTTCCGCTAAAGGTCAGTAACCTTTCTGAAATTAACCTTGAAACTTTATGAAGACGTGCGAAATCTGCCCTGGTAAAGCCAGTCATGTCTCTAGAACCTTCTAGAAAAATTAAGTAGGTTCAGTATAATTGATTAGAACCTTCCTACTTTACCAAGAAGGCTCCATAAATATCAGAGCGACCACGGCTAAAGCTGTGCAAGAAGGAACCAAGCATATCTCTTGCCTGCAATTCCCGCCTTGCAAAGCTGTAGCTATCCATTGACGTTTTCGCTCTCATTGGGAGCTTAGTCAGTCTGGACAAGCCGTAAGCAACTTTAGGCCGATACACTTAATAAACACGCTCATTGAATCTTTAAACTGGTTGCTAAAAATATTTTCCACAACAGTGACAAGTCTGCACGCGTGCAACTTGTAGCGATTCAGGAAACGTTTTTGTGATGATACTTGGTTTTACGGGGAACTAGGTAAAAACGTATGAAATCCCGAGACGTTCCACGGAAATAGCCAGTAACGTTTCGGAATTTTTTTACAGTGTAACCATAAATCTAACCTCGTTTCTGATGTTCTAAACACATTTACTAGCCACATTTAAAGTACATCTCAGATGCATCTACCTGTTTTTATTCTTTTATTACACTGAAAATAAAGTTCAAATAATTTGCTTTTACAATAACTAATATTAACACTTTTCTTTTGTAGGATGCTGATATGGCTATCGCCCCTCTGACCATAACATCAGCGCGAGAAAATGTAATTGATTTCACCAAACCTTTTATGTCCATGGGAATAAGTATTATGATCAAGAAACCAATGAACCGACTTCCAGGTGTCTTTTCTTTCATGAATCCCTTATCCGAAGAGATCTGGATGTGTATCATCTTTGCTTATGTTGGAGTTTCAGTAGTCCTGTTCCTTGTTAGTCGTTTCTCACCCCACGAATGGAGATACGAAGACAATTTTATGGGACCATCAGCATCGAACGATTTCTCATTACATAACAGTCTTTGGTTTTCTTTAGGCGCCTTCATGCAACAGGGTTGTGACATTTGCCCCAGGTACGAGGGAAGTTGTTCATTGGCAAAGACATACTTTGCATAATGACCCTTAAAAGTGTGGATTTAGTTTAAAATGTGTGAATGTTACCTTAATCTTTACGTAAAAGGCATACTGTTCACGTGAACGAAATCGCATCTGATTCACAAATCGGGTATTAAATTCATCACGTGATCGAGTAGAAATCGATATTGAAGTTAATCCCAGGCGTACAAGAATCGGACTGACTAGCTGGTGCAAAGCTTATCTATTACTACACATGCAATAGTCTGCTTATCAGGAATCAATTAATATTACAGTTTTTAAAAAATGCGTTTGAAGCATGAAAATAAATAATTAGTCAATAAACATTTTGCTGGGATTGAATTGTTATGTTATTAAGTTAGTGATCTATGTCTGACTTGTTCAACAGAGGTAAACGAAGTTCAGAAGTGTCATTCAAAATGGCTAGGTATTAATCTAACCATTAGGTTAAACTAGGTAATTAAACTAGGTTTTCCCCCCCCCCTTTTGAACAAAATAAAACCATTCATCAGTTAAAATTTTGATTTGGCAGTCGACGGTACTTTTTTTATAGAATTTTAGTTATTTGCTAACACACTAAAACCCAAGCTCAAAAATACTAGGTATTACAAAATCTACACAGTTTAAATGCCACCATCTTAAGTGGCCTAGCTCAATATCATGTAGAGCCTGATTTACATCTTATTGACAATCTTTATAAAAGTGATAACTTACATCATCAACCTTTTTTATCTTCATGATTTCAAATTTCAACAGATAAATCATTTAACCGTTCTGGATTCAGTTTAAAGTGTTATTTCTTACTTAGGCTCTCATCACATCGTTATAATTTTCAATCATATTATTCCTAAAAATGGAATTTCAGAATTTTTCTCTATTTTATAAGCTTATCTATAGCTATTCAAATATAACTATTGCTCATAAGTGAATATTTTGAATCTTGCCCGTATACCTAATTACCTGAGCAATTTTCAGAAAAAAGTGAAAAGAAAGAAAAAGCTTGAATTATTTATATCTTTAGTCACTTATCAGGGAAATATGTATAGATAGCTACAAGAGTCAAACTCCATACAAATTTTAAAAAGTTGAAAAAAACATAATTTTTTAACAACATGCTAAAACATGCTTTATTAGTTTGATTACAAAAAAAATGTATTTTGCTCGTAATTTTATTCTAAAAGACCATCAGTAGAAACTTTCTTCATCTAAAGTTCACCGTATTCTTATTCAGTGTATTCATTCATTTTATCACTGTAGTAGAAAAGGCAAAACTCTTATCGTTGTAAGAAACGTAATTCTAGCACTTACATATAGTTTTTTCAAAGAAACATAACTTCAAAAAAAAAAAAAAAAGAAGAAGAAGAAAAATCAAACAGTTTAAAATCGTAATTGGAAACTTCCGTGCACAAATATTGTTTGTTCTTGTAAATAGTAGAACCTGCATTAATACTGTTGAAATAATTACTAACTAAACTACCCTCAGTAAAATAAACTCATCATGATTGTACACAGTCTAGTCACATTAATGCGACCATCTATCAAAAGCCAGAATAACCACCTTTCGCAGAGCTGACTGCTGCGAGACGTGCAGGAAGAGAGTCACTTAGGTCCCTGAAGGTGTTCTCTGGGATGTTGAGCCATGCCGACTCTAATGTCGTGGCCAGTTGTGCTAGATTACACGGTTGAGGATCCATGGCGCGAACAACTCGATCGAGATGGTCCCACAGATGCTCGATTGGGTTTAAGTCAGGTGAGTTTGCTTCCCAGAGGAGGACGGTAAACTCATCCTGGTGCTCTTCGAACCGCGCACGTACACTGGCAGCTGTATAGCACCTCGCATTGTCCTGCTGGAAGATGCCAACATCCTGAGGAAAAACAATGCGCATGTAGGGGTGGACATGGTCCGCAAGGACAGATGCGTACTTGTATTGATCCATCGTGCCTTCCACAATGATCAGTGAACCCAGAGAATGCCAGGAAAACATTTCCCAGACCATAATGCTCCCGCCTCCAGCTTGGAACGTTCCGGCAATGGTTGCAGGATGGTTCCTTTCAGAGGTTTCACGCCTTATACACCAACGTCCATCAGTCCGATGGAGCATAAAACGCGATTCATCTGAAAACGCTACCTGTCGCCACTCAGTGGACGTCCAGCTGCTGTACTGGCGTGCAAATTCTAGCCTTCGTCGTCGATGAACAGCAGTCAGCATAGGTACACGAACCAGGCGTCTGCTTCGGAGGTCCAGACGCAGCAATGTTCGCTGAATAGTAGTTTGGGAGACACTTTTGGTAGCCCTTTGGTTCATTTTGGTGGTCAGTTGCTCAACGGTAGCCCGTCTATCTGCCCGAACGCATCTCCGCAACCGTCGTTCGCCTCTGTCATCTATGGCCCGTGATGCACCACATTTGCCACGTCGCTGATTTTGGACAGTCCCATTTTACCATGCACGGTACACTTTTACCACGGCGGCACGCGAATAGTTCGAAAACTCAGCCGTTTCGGAAATGCTTCCACCCTTAATCCGAAAACCAATGATCATGCCCTTTTGGACGTCGGATAAATCGCTTCGTTTCTGCATTACGCCAACGATTGAAATGTTCTCCGAAGCCCTCACAGACCCTTTATATACGCTCAACTGCACTGTGCTGCCACCTGCCTTCTGTGATTGGTTATTTAACTCTGACGTGGAAAGCACGGGGTGGCCACATTAATGTGACTGGATTGTGTATTTAGTCTGTTTTTTAATTTCTTGTTCTTTATTTATTTATTTATTTATTTATTTATTTGCACGTTTTCAATATTTTTGCATCATGTGCATAAAGCTTAACATCTCTCTAAACTTCTTGCTCTGCTTGAGATATTTTCCTCTTTCAAAGCCTGGTTTTAAGTTTGTCTGGCCAATATTTTCTCGGTATCATTGGGGCAGACGTCACATTCTATTGTTACGTGTTGACGACTTGAGAAGACCAAGAACTTGTTTCATACCCCAAAATATGCTACATTACTAAAAGTTCTGAAAATTTAAGGTTTGTTTCAGAATCCGCTACATTATAATTTTGGGGGAAATTTTCCGTTCAAATGAAAAGGTAAGTCGATAACTTCAACTTCTCTCAAAATATTGGTGACATAAGGAAAGCAATTCAGCACATGCATTCTTCTCTGTTTTTAGCATTGAACTATCTTAAAATTTATTTTGTATTTGAATTCAACCTTAGAGATTGGGCGTCCATTTTGTTAATATTTATTTCTCTGTTTGAAAGGATTTACATTTTCGTCATTAAGTATTTAACCTTTAATAATCATTAAAAAAAAAAGTTACGCCTCTTACAGACGAGGCTGTGAGTGGAATCAACTATTTGAAGAAGTTGTCAGTCAACTAGTTGACTACTGTTTTCCGTTGTCTTCACACGAGGCAACTTAGTTGAATCAACTTTTCTATTAATAATAAAAAAATATTTTTAACTCCCAGTTTAAAGATTAACTGACCGTATTTATACAGTGTATCGGCTTCAGTTCTATTACAGGCCGTCCAGACTCTTAAAGCTGCCAAAGGGAGCGAATAAGTTAATAGACTACTTAGCTTTGCAAGAATTACAGGCGACAAAAATACCATACTCACGAATGGTACAGCATGTGCATATTTTTGAAACATTCGTATTCTCAAACCAATTAGACATGTTCTCGTTTTTGAAACAGGCCGATACTCAGAAATGATACCGTCTGTGCTTATTTCAGAGTAGAGCGGTATTTTAAAAATGAGCACGTGGTGAATCGTTTTTGAGAAGAGGGTATATTTCAAAAGTAAGAACTCTTACTTTTCAATTATATGTCAAATTATCTCGAAGTCATTTTGAGTATGTGATGTTCTCAAGAATAAGCGATTTTGTCTCATTTCTAAGAAACCTGTTTTAACAGTTATCTAAGAAAAATTTCATGAATTCATATAAATTAATTACACTAGAAACAAAGCATCTTTTACTCGGTTAAATAGCAGTTTTGAATATTATTAAAATGAATTGAAAATAATTTCGAATTCCGAATTTGAGCGTATGGTTACAGGTTTACATATGGAACTTTCTCGGGAACCAATAGTTTATTCTATTGTACATTATAATGAAAAATTTGAAAATCATATTTAGGAGATTGTAACTGAGTGCTGCTTGAAATGTCATTTAATTTTTTTAAAAGAAAGATGAATCCGTTCGTATCTATATATCTATGTATGTATGTGTGTGTGTGTCACTCGAGCTCTTTGGGAACAAAAAACTAGCGGAGACTCGATCCAAGAACTGAAAGATTTGTTATTTCTTGGGGAACCTCATAAGTCCAGTCTCACCTTTTTACGCATTTAATACGCGGGGGGGGGATATAATAATTAAAATGTCAAACGTCGGTGTCGTTTCATCCGCACCGGAGCTATGGAAGCAGCTGACAGCCTGAAAATAATGTCTGTATCGAGCGAAAGTAGATTAAGTAAAGCTAATCGCTTGCCAATAATGCCTGGTTTGAGCGAAAGTGGATTAAGTAAGGTGCATTTTTTGATGCGATAGTGTTTTCATATTTTCCATTGAATATAATTTACGTCGCCAAAATTCCCGTTAAAATTCTTAACTAGCTAACTTAAGGGGTCTAAGGACCCTTAACCTTCAAAATTTTCGACTTTCTGGAAAAAATATATGTTATGCATAATTTGATTCTGAACAATTTGATACCTTATTTTTTACCATACGCCAAAAACTTTTCAAGTTATCGTAAAAATGCGTAAACTTTCCCCATAGAGATTAATGTTAATAGCAGCTGTTTAAGCCTCTTTTTCTCAGGTACCGGTTTCTTCGGTTTTCTCGTTTTGCGCGCATGATATCTCAAAAAGTTTCTTACATATTTCCGTAAAACTTTTTATACATGTTTGTCTGGTATATATTTATGATCTGAACCTAAATTTTAACTAAAAATGAAAGGTAATATTAAGAAACATGTATTTTTTTGCCCAAAATTTCGGAAATTTTTGATAATGACTTGTAAAATTTCAAAAAATAAATAAATAATTTTAAAAAAATTAAACAAATTTAGGTTCAGGTCATAAATATAAACCAGACAAACAAGTATGAAAAGTATTACGGAAATATATAAGAAACTTTCTGAGATATTATGCGCGCAAAACGAGAAAACCGAAGAAACCGGCACCTGAGAAAAAGAGGTTTAAATATATGCTGTTAACATAAATCTCTATGAAAAAAGTTTACGCATTTTTACAATAACTTGAAAAGTTTTTGGCGTATGGTAATAAATAAGGTATCAAATTGTTCAGAATTAAAATATGCATAACATGTATTTTTACCAGAAAGTCGAAAATTTTGAAGGTTAAAGGTCCTTAGACCCCTAGCTGACTCGCGTGGCAAGTAGGGGCACTTCGGAGGAACGGGGGTGCGCACAAACCCCCCGCAGGTGACTATTCTTGACAGCTAGCTTTTAAATTATTTTTCACTAGTGAAATACTTTGTTTAACCAAGTTTCAATAAAGGTAGGTCATTATTTATTCTGAAAATGATCTTATCAGCGTACTCCAGTACTTTTCGTAATGTAGTGTGTTTTTACAGAAGCTAAAAATAGGTAAGAAATAGTTTTTAGAGTCTATAAAGGTAAGTTGATAAACGTTAAGCATTTTAATGCACTCTCCTAATGCAAGAAAAAAAACACTACCTTTCGAAATTATTTGTAATTTTCAAAATTACTTCTTAAAAGTTCTTCAGTTTAAATATCCTTGTTAATATAGTAACGTACATCAGTCGAAAACAAGTAACATTTAATTGGTAAAACTGGGTTCGTAAACGAGTATATTTTTCAAATTGAACACTTTATGCCAATGCAGAACATATAGCACAGTAACTATCTTTTCTCTTTTTTTTCATCCCGAAACACAATGTTTAATTTAAAAATTGAAGCGATACTTTTAAAAAAAGCCTCTGTTTTACGCATAATTATTAACTACAGTTTTCTGAACTTGATCTTTTGGTCAAGTAAAATGCATACTTTCTACAACTACTACTAAGAGCTTTCAAAATGTTTGGTGCACAGAAAAAGAGAATGTGTGATGATTGTATTGACGTGTGTCAAAATCAAAATGCAAGTTATTTTCAATAAAATTGACATAAGTGAACACAAATTAAATGTTAACTCCTTTTTACATTGAATATAAGTGCAACCAGTTATGTATCGTTATTCTGGATTCTGATGGCAAGTAACTTCCGAGAAAGAGTTTTTAATTGACATATCATCCCTATGTAATAGTAAATAGCTTTATCTCACAAAAAAGCTGTAATTTTTAAGATTACCTTTAACCAAGATCAGTTCCTAACGAAACGTTTTGCAAGGAAAGGTATTCTGGCTAAAAAATATAAGCTTCTTCTTCAAATTCAAGCAAGTATCTTCTCAAAAGTACAAAAATAATTGATTCAAAAAGCCGGAGAAAAGAATTTAAATAAGTCTATCTAATGTCTATATAAATAAATGGATTTCAAAATTAAAAGCAGCCCAAAAAAATTCTTCTTAATTTCACTTTTGCCTACCCAAAAGAGACAAATTTTAGTTAATATTATTGCTAATTAAACGCATGATTATTCTCCATTTCAGATTAATCTTCGATATTAATTTTTTTACACAATTTTAGAAGCTTTCACTAACTTTTTACATTAAGATTCAACTTATGGGTAACATTGATGAAAGTAATTACTTTTGATGTAAAACAGATAATACTGAAACATTTGCTTAAACGAATTAGTTGCATAACACATATCGCTCAAAACCTCTGATCCTGCTTCAAAGTTATTGCGTAGTTGTCTAATTTGCCATTGATTTAAATAATTACATCCCCTTTTAAAGTCCATTTCATCTTGTCTTTTTTTTCTTTTAAACCTAAAGTTTATCAAAGGCGACTCCTTTCTAGGAATGACCTTGTTACTTACGCCTATCAATGAATTGTACATAGCTTTGGTTTTCACTCCTAGGTCTATAGCTGGTCGTATTGTGGGTAGTGTCTGGTGGTTTTTCACACTCATTATCATTTCATCTTACACAGCCAATTTAGCAGCTTTTCTGACAGTTGAAAGAATGGTAACGCCGATCAACTCGGCTGATGATCTTGCTAAACAAACTGAAGTCGAGTATGGGACCTTAATGCATTCATCAACACAAGAATTTTTCCGAGTAAGTAAGAGACAATAAATATGTTATTATAAAAGCATCGGCTTCGTCATTATGATTAACCATTATAACATCAGCCTCACTTAATTTCATTGAGAAAATATGACTTCATTTTTCACTAAGAAATAAATGTAATTGAAGTATTCTATCGATTGCATTTTGCTTAAACACATAAAGAGGTCAGTGTAAAAACGGATTAAGTCTAATCTTTAAATAAAATGAAAGTGTAAGTTTACTAGTAAAATGATAATGTCAAAGTAAAGTTTTTTAAAATAATGTTTGACAAAACTGGGATTAATTATGCAATTGGACGGTTCAAATTATTATTTATGTTTTAAAATTAATGAATAATGCATAAAATAAATATTTCATAATAAAATGTAATAAGGTTTTTTTTCTTCAGTGGACCCTTCATATATATATTCCACAATTCATGATTGATAAAATCCGATAATAAAAGTCAGCTTTCAACTGTCAGCTTTCTTGTGATGCACTTAATTAACTCGAGACTATTTTTCAGTCAAACTGAGCAATGAAATAATGTATTTCAACACGTTAGTTATACGCTAATAGAAATATATTGCTACTCCTTTATTTATGGTCAACTTAATAAAACCGATTCAAAAAAAAAAAAAGAAGTGGAAGTTAATTTGCAGTGAAAAAATAGCTCTTCTAAATTGAGGCTTAATGTCTCAGTGAGGCTATTTAATAAATTAACCTGCTTCTTATAACGCCTAATCAAATTTTGGAAAAAGTATGTCTGATTGAGAGTTCATTGACTTGTGCAAAAAGCACAACGACTCTCATAACGAGCTTTCAATTAAGTATCACGAATCCTGAAATAGTTCAAAAGATTTTAGAAAAAACTTCCCTCCTCTGACGGTGAAGAGATTATTAGCTTACAAATGAATTCACATATTTACTTAATTTTAAGTTATTCTTTCAGACTCGCCCCACAAGTAGTTTAGCCACCGTGTTCTATTTCATCTCTACAAACAGGAAACGATTTCTACCCAGTAATAGTCGGAGGAGATAAACAAACTACAACAATTGAGCTTCCTTCAGCATCAGTGGCCACTATTCTTTCAGATGATATTTTTTTAACGCATACCCCAAACAAAAGATGCAGACTATTTTTGTGGCTCTCGAGGTAACATATGGCAATATGAATACTTTTCTACTATAATTATTTCTTCGGATCACTTTGCACATTGTAAATAAGGGTGATGCAACTTTTCGGACGAAAATTCAAGCTAACTGCTTTAATTAATTGCTAGTTTGAACTTTTTAATTTTCTCACACCATGTTGGCGCTTCTGTGCATTAAAAAAATGCGACTTTGCAATCTTAGTACAATAAATATAATAAGTATAATAAAAGGTTTTAAAGTAAAGTTTTTATCACCTAAATTACCAGTTGTTTTTACGGTACATTATTAATAACATTTCCCTCTCCAGCTTCAAAGTGGCAAGATCCCCGTTTATGCACGCATGTGGGAGTTTATGAATTCCAGAAAACATGTGTTTGTGCGAACGTACGAAGAAGGTATCCAGAGGGTACGTGAGTCCAAAGGAAAGTATGCTTTCCTGATGGAATCGACGAAGAATGAGTACATAAATGAGCGCAAGCCTTGCGACACAATGAAAGTTGGAAGGAATTTGGACGCCAAAGGGTATGGCGTCGCAACACCAGTGGGATCAAATCTCAGGTTAATATTTTGCTTTTTCCAAAATTAACAATCAGTGAATGAGTAATAAATTGTACCTTTGAGGGAGAAGATGATATCCAAAATTTGTTCTCAACTTCATAATTATGTTTATGTCTATCCATTAAGATTGAGTGACAAGTGTCTGAAATGAGTTAAATTTCAAAACAAGTACTAGATAATCCAGAGTATATATATATAAGTTGTGTTTTACATTTTGGTCATAACGCCACTTGTTTGTTCAAGCATGCTGAGTCGTGAAACTGGAAAAAGCACTTTCAGATGGCTGATGTATGCGGTGCTTGTTTAGTGAAAGTTACCACGCTCAAAACAAACGACATTCCCATCGCATGCCCAGATACGGTTAGTTATTAGATATTTCAACACTAAAGCTTGGGAAATTCAAATGAAATTGTAAAGTTTACGGCTATAATTCGATGAGTGATTTCATTCAGAAAGCAAGTGCCATGGTCAAAAAGGGAAGACTCCCTACTTCTGTATTCCGGATCTCACACTAAGATACTTTTATAGTCTCATGCAACTGAAGTCCTTTCTTAGAAACAATTTGGGGTAAGAAATTCCTAGAAAACACAACTGTCAGAACCTTTGTTATCCAATGAGTTGGAATTGCAGGTAGCATCAAGCTTAAACAAGGGCGTCCAATCAATCGGGCAACGCTACGTCAAATGGTATGAGCGAGGGTGGTGCCAATGTAAAAAAAGGCTGAGCATTGCAGTTCGTTATTTAATTAAAGTGATACCTTTTTTCGTGTGTGTGTGTTACTAAACGGAACTTACTTTCTGGATTTTCTGACTATTAAACAAACTTAGAGTGACTAATTTTATAATGCCATATAAACATACATTTATAAAACTCACTATTGTAATGTTTGCTTTCATTTCTTATCATTAGGGATCGACTGAATCTCGCAGTCCTAACGATGTTAGAAAATGGTGATTTAGCTCGTTTAGAAAACAAATGGTGGTATGACAGAAGTGAATGCAAAAATGGGGAGTCAAAGGTAATTAAATCATGTTTAATCTCACTCTGTTTTAAGCAACGGACGTGTGGCGACTTAGCGTTCGTCACGTATTTACGTTATCTTTGTTAATATTGATAGTCACTAGCGTCACAAAACTTACTAATAGTTTTCTTTGTTTTTCTGTAGAACATCAGTTATTTGCTATATCTATTAGATAATGCACGTATATGTGCACATACTGCTCCTATTACAAAAATAAATAACATGTTTTGCGAAGCTATCTTCATATAAATTAAACTCGATTTCCAAATTTGGTATCTTCGGGATAAAACTAAGGTTTTATATCCCCTTTCTTTTTTTTGAATTATTCTTAATTTTTAACATCAGTGAACTCTTTAAAAAAATTATTGCTCTTAAGAGAGCCTAAAATGATTTTAAACAAAAAAATTACTAGATAGAGGAAAAGGGGGCTCATGTGAACACGGGGTACATGTGATCATGGTATGTTTTACTAAGATCATTCAAGCAAAAAATCTGGAAAATTTCTCAAATAAGGACAGTACCAGTTGTACCTCTTGGACAAACATTTAGAGCAATGTGCCATTTTATGTTTCTGTGGTGGCAACTTCTTTGCTTGTTTTCTTTGTTTTAACAGGTGTTGAAAAAAATTCTATAACTGTCTTCTTCACGAGATAACATTTTTAAAACTAACTGCTAATCAAAATCTAAGTATTATGAACCATTTTATGAAAATTCAAGTAAATTTATGATAATGTTTAAATTTTTTTATTAAATTAAAAATTCTTTATTTTTGCGAGTTAGCTCTAAAATAGACGATGGGGCACTTGTAAACATAACATCTAGGAGCAGAAGTGAACAGCTTCCATAGCCGCTCTCCGTAATATGATTATTAGTGTGGGATATTGTAAGTGTTAAAAATGTGTACATATTTATAATTATTATTTTTTTATAATCAGTTAGTAAATTTATTGTTAATTGTAATAAATACTATTAAATATTTGTTTATGTATGTTTATTTTTTTTTTTTTTTAATTTTTCTGTTTTATTAAATTGTTGATCAATACTTTAGTGTTATATAATATTTACAGGAAATAAAAAGACACAAAATATTTTCATTTTAGTAAAACCAGAAGTTCAAAATCATTTTAAAATACATTACCAAGCAATGTATGAAGCTTGAAAGCAAAGTATACATAGAATAACCCTTACATAATAAAAAATTATTTTTTATTAACGAGTTATATAAGTTTTCTAGTCTATTCAGTGATCAGAGCAGGCTACGAGACTTTAAAATTTGACAGTGAGCAGTTATATGTTCGAGAAAAAATATTTTCTTAGTAGAACAATAACTAAAGTTGAAATTGATGCAGAATAGGTTACAAACCCTTCAACGTATTTATTATTTATTTACATGTTTCATATTGAAGAATTTTCCTTTAAAATATGATGCTACTCCTGCATTTTTACCAGTCTTCATATGTGCCTCATGCCTGTTCACATGTGCCCCCTCTTGGGGTACATGTGAACAACTGCAGACTTTTTTTAAAAATACCATAAAGTAAAGAAATATTTTTTAAAACAATCCCAAAAAAATCCATGACACAAAGAAACGTTTATTCAATCATGGAGACATTTTTGCGCTGTGAAGTTGATAATTGTATTTTTTTTTAAATAACGAAATAAAAAAATTGTTCACATGTGTCCCCTTTTCCCCTATATGACTAGTATAACTTTCTATGTATCTATATAACGACTTCAATTTATGTGAAAATTGAAACCTTTAACAAAATTAACCCCCATTACAAAAAAAAAAAAACTCAATTTAGATTAACTCAACAAAAACCCAGAAAAGTCGTCTTCAAATGAAAACAACTAGGATTGATGGTTTGTAGATCCTACAACAGGTGGAGGTAACTTTAACACTATATCTTCAAACCCTGCTTCAAATTCATCATCATTGTTGAAAGTAAATATCGGACGTTGATGACAACGCACCAATTTTAAGGTACTTCACATTGTAAGAAGACTCAAGTGTAGCATAAGGACAATAAAAATTGCCGTCCGTGGGTACACATGGCTATGTGTCCATGAGTACAAAGGTACGCCATTTTGGTTTTGCAAGCCAGTCACATCGACAGGACCACAGTAAATCAGAAATAATATCTTGAAAACATAGGGCAACATAATACCTACAACAGTAATGAATAATACAATCCACGACGTACAAAAAAAAATGTAACTGTACATGCATTTTTTTACTTAGATCCTACTAAAACTGAGAATTTGTGATAGAATTTTACCTGTTTGTTTAGTGGCGTTGAAAACTTCTGAAATACTAGAGAGGGCTGAGACACACGTGTTGAACCACCACCTCCTACATAAAAAGCCCTATCACTGGTTTCGTCACGTGACTGAAACAGGCTGACTCAGAAGAAATTTCCCTATGAAAATCGCTTTAATTTATGTCTCTTAACATACTAGAGCTATTATTTTGAGAACAGTAGTTCACCAAACATATTAACACTGATCAAAGGAGAAATCAAATTTTATTTTCTAGGTTAACGCTCTTTTTTCTTTAAATTAGGCAAATATATAAGGTAGAACGTAGGGAATAACAAGATTACAGTAACCAAAATTTTTGCCAAAAATCATTCAAAAAAAATCATATTCGTTTAATTTTTAAGGAGTCTTGTTAGATTCGAAAATGTCTTAATTATCAATATCATAACAAAGTAAACAAAAATGAAACATTTTAATTTTAACTATCATAGATTTTCCCGTCCACCATCGTAAAAGCGTTCATGTACTTAGTAACGCAATGGCTATCCCAATAAAGTATTCTAAAAAATGTATAATTGAATATAAAATGCGTTCTGCATAAATATGAAAATATACAAGGAAATTATGTAAATCATGCATCACTATCTGCAACACAAAGTAATCAAATGAATATTTTGCGAAACAGAACGCAATATTAAAAAATGCCGATTGTGAGTGAAATATATTCTTCTCGTTTACTTTCTATGGCGACATAAGTTTCATTTTTCACAATCAATTAAAACAAGTTTTTAGCTTTATTCTTCCAAATTTTCGTGAAGTTAGTAGCTGCATTCTATTAAAATTATTGAAATTATGACAAAAAATTTAGTGAACAGCATTTCTTTTATGCAAAATGTAAAAAAAAATATCTAAAATGTTAAAGTTCTGTAAATATTTCTTTCATTGAAAAAATGCAATTTGCGAGAAAGAACGAGCATTGATAGCTTGAAAAAGAAAACAAAATTTATTTTCTGTTTTTATGTTGTAAATTATATCCATATTATAGATTATTAAAATTCAAAGATTTTCATTTTTTTTTTTTTTTATTCTTCATTACTGTGTGATATTACTAAAATGCTTTCCAACTTGCATAATCAATTTAACTGTAAAAGGGAGTTTTACTAAATCTAGAGCGAACTTTGCTGTACAGTAGCATTAGTGAAAAAAAAATGGCAAAGAATTTGAAACTTAATTTAAGATTGTGCGCTAGAGTTGACGATTGCTGAGAGCGCTGAGCAGTCAAACAAGAATTTGACTCGGCCGTTTACAATTACGTCATCGCTCGTTTAAAGTAACTACTAATGAGGCCTTCTTGTAGGTAGTTATGGTTGAACCCTCTACCCGATCTATCTCGACAATACCCGGAATTTCCCTACCAACGTCCGTAGGGACAACCGTCATTGAGTACAGCAGCTTCCCCTATTTAGGTGTATAAATGTAATTTTAAAATTTAGTCTTTACTTGTTCCTATATTACAAATGATAAAAATTATGTTTTAGGAGTCCTCTCAAAATGAGTTAACACTTAGCAACGTAGCTGGTTGCTTTTACATTTTGATTGGCGGATGTGGATTGGCTTTAATGGTTTCCTTCTTAGAGTTTTGCTACAAGTCCAAAATGGAAGCTACAAGATCCAAAGTGAGTAATTCTTTTTGGTTTAAAACATTCATTTCACTTATTTCATGATGATAACTGGTAAAACCCGGGAAAGGGAAGAGTTTATGAATCATTCTCCAGCAAATGTAACTTTTTAACGCAAATATTTTTCCATTTATTTTTTTTTTCTTTTTTTTTTTTTTTTTTTTTGTCATTCTTACATGAAACTGTTACCTACTAATAGGAACCATAAACAATGGCCCAGCTAAGTTCCAATTATTTCACTCATAAATAAAAAAAAAAATCAAAAAATGCCTTGTTCACGGAGATAAAAAAAAAAGAAAAAACTTTTCATGTTGAAAAATCAAGGTCAATTTAACATCAAAGTAGTAATTTTGATAATTGTGCAAAAAATGAGCTATTTTAATGATTAGTAAGATTCTAATATTAAGCTATCTTAATTAAAGTACGGCTTAATTTTTAGTTACCGTTTTAGCTCAATGTGCGTTAAAAATAATATTTAGTAAATTTGACGATATACTGGCAAATTATAATTTTGGTAGACTGCCTAATATTGATGTATTTCCCCTCCATCATTTATTTTCACCTCAGAAAAAATGACATTGATAAGGTCTGGCACGGAGGTGAAGAATTTTCGATTAATATAAGGCCTAATGGATACATTTTTCAGGGATTTTTTTTTCTTCTTTGCTACAATCTGCACATGTTAAATATATGAAACATGTTCCCTTCTTTTTTCATATTGATTTACATCCCTGAAATTCAAGTTCACGGAGGCGAGAGTTCATAATAACCATACTTTGTTTTTCAAACAAAATCTACACTGTAAAAACGATTCAGAAACGTTCCTGGAAAATAATAGGCAGCTGATGTGCCTAAGGCTCCTATATAAGGGGAGCTGACTTATCCGACATTTTGGTTCCAAAATTATCGGGCGAAAAAAAATAAACATTTGTACAAAAGCCTCATTGCAGAAAACTGGTGTCCAAACTTTAGGTGTGTTGCCCGATTGATGTTTGATTATTTTATTCTGTGGATGAATACAATTTAATTAATACAAATTAAAAACAAATAAGGTATGAAAATGAGGTTTATTACCGTAAACATTTCCCGATACATTTTAGCTGAATTTGTAAACGAAGTTATCTTTCAAAATTTACCTAAAGTGACATTTTACTCAACTTATCATCAATTATTTTACGACTTAGCAACCAGCGAATATTATGACGTATTTATAAATACTAGAAACGAGGTTGGATCCAATTCTGTCTTGGAACCAAAATGTCGGATAAGTCAGCCTGTCTTTTTCAAGGGGCTCTAGATGTACCCAATTTCAGCCAGTAATATATCTTGGAAAAACCAGGAACGTTTTCCGATAAAAGTCAGTAACCTTTCTAAAATATTAAGAAATCTCCCCTATTAAAGCCAGTCGTGAACTTTCTAGATAAAATTAAATAGGTTTAATTTATTTGATTAGAACCTTCCTGATTTACCAAGAAAGCTCCAGAAATATTAGAGCAATCATGGCCAAGCTACGCGCTTGCAAGCAAGAACCAAGCATATTCCTTGCCTGCAAGTCCTGCCTCGCAAAGCTGTAGCTATCCCGTGACTTATTTGCTTCCATTGGAGGCTTAGTCAATCCGGACGGGCCATAAACAATCTAAAGCCGATATACTTAATAAACACGCTCCGTCAATATTTAAACTGGTAGCAAAAAATATTTTTTACACCAGTGCAAGGTCTTCATTCATGCATCTTTTAGGAATTCAGGAAACCTTTTTGCGAAGATACTTAATTTTTGGGGGAAATAGGTGAAAACCTCTGAAATCACGAAACGTTCCACGGAAATAACCAGTAACGTTTCGGAATTTTTTTACAGTGTATCTTCTTGTTTTTCGACAAAAATCTCACAATTTCTTTATGGCTGAAAATAAACAAGGGGGATCCCTTGTATCATAGAAAATAAAATGTGATGTCATTACTGCCATGTGTTAATGAGAAATGTCGTTTTATGTTTAGGTAACGGAGGTGAGCGTTTATTGCGTGACATGATTCCTTATCCTACTAAAAGGAACTAAAACACAATATTAAGCAATTAAATATACTTAAACAATTAGCATATGTGACACTTGTGAAAGAAATAATAAATAAATAAGAATATACTTTTAATTAAACAAGTTATTTAACAACATAAACAGTCACACCAGTTGTGTGACATGCCACGGAGTTGAGAATTCACAAGTTGAGAACCAAAAATATATTAAAATAAAAACTATTATTAACAAATTGTTGACAGGTTTAAATTGATATATTTTTGATGAAATTAAAAAGCATTGTTAAATGAATAGTTCCCTAAATTTTTTACAGTAAAAGGCGTGTGACAGAAAAGTTACTTTTTGAAGAATGACCCATATTTGCTTGCATGATAGAATTCGAAACAAATTCATAACGTTTTACAATCTTCATTTCTTGACATGTTATTATAATGCTTTACGTTGGATGCTGTTGTCGATCTCATATAGTTGATACTATGAAAAGAGATAGGTGCGTCCTACCCTAGAGGGCTAGACTTATTCCTTGCCACTCATAATTTAAACCGAAACACTCCAAGAAGGACTTTGGTAGCCACTATCATTGGAGACTTCATAGACTTCAAGGACTTTGCCACTACAACAAGTTTAACTCATACTAGTTGCCTTTCAGATAAGACAGGCTGTGGTCAAATCGAGGTCAGAACTTGCAATCCTCCGTATTTGAGCAAAGTGCTCATCCTAATGGGCTACAACCTTAGAGGAGGAAGTAGTAAATAGAGGGTGCAAGTCCAATTATTGACTAAGAAAAAACTCGAGCATATACCTCAAGTCACGTGACTCAACAACGACGAATGGTTGACACGTTTTGCGTGAAACTAGCACAAGAAAACTAATTTCTTCCGATGCTTTTCTTTAAAATTTGGGGTCGTTCATTCACGAATTCCTTCACGAAAGTCTTCACTCCCTCCATTTTATCTCATCTTAGTGGCTGCAACGGACCCTGCTGTGCATTGGATCTCTTCATGTATAGGATTTAAAGCCACATTGTAACATTATTTGTTACCGTCGTGATGTTTGGTTTACTGACCGAACAACTTAATTCAAGATTTATTGCACGCAGTAAAAGTTTTATTTTCTTTCCTTCATGGCAAACTTTAACAAGTAAATCTTTGAAGATGAGTTGGTAAGGTTAAAAAAGACTACCGCTCACGGATTTTTAATACAGTAAAGTTTTGAAACTCCGAGTCTTGAAAGTCCGAGGTTCTGGTTAATTTGAAGTGTTTTATTGACATCTATATATATAAAAATCTCGTGTCACGATGTTTGTTCGGGGTAAACTCCGAAACTACTCAACCGATTTTTCTCAAATTTCATATCAATGTGTCATTTGGTCCAACTTAAAAGATAGAATAGTTTTTATAATTTTTTACTGCAAATTTCATATTAATTAGGCAATAATAGTGTGAATTAATTGTTTAGTTCTAAAAATCTTAATAGATGGCGGTGTAAGTTAATTCATCGATATAACTCTAACATCGTATGACTTACTGCTAAAAACACCATGCCAAAAAAAGCTCAGAGATGTTGCTTAGAATTTCCATATAACGTTTCGGGATATTACAAGTTATTATTTACTTCCTGAGAAAATCAACTATATTTTTCAAAACGTTTCCTTGAATTGCTACAAATTGCAGATTTCACACCGTTATGAAAAGTATTTTTCTCCACCAGTATCAAGATTAACTAAACGTATTTAATAGGTGTATCGGTTTCGGAGTGATTGCGGTTTGTCCAGATTGACTCAACACCCAATGAGTGCGAAAAGTTATCTGGATCACGAAGCTTTGCAAGAGTTGCAGCGGAACTACATTCGAGCTACTTGCTTTAGAGTCTGTCTTCGCGTTGGCAATGCGTGTATTAATGCTTTGAGAGCTTTCTTAGAAAAGCAGGAAGGTTCCAGGCTATTATATTAATCCTGCTTTAGGCTTCTCTGCAGGTGCCAGAATCATAACTGCCTTTTTAACCAAGAAGACTACTGAATTCTTCAAAAATATTCCAGGTTTATTTCAGGAAAGTAAATGAATTTAAGCGGAAAACAATTATTTTCTTTATTTTGTTCCCCAGGAAATTTTTAATATCATTAATTCTTGGAAAGATACATTCGCAACAGAAAATTGCAGTGACAATTGCATCGTCAGGCATTGCTGCTACTTTTTTTAGATGGTACACGAACAGCACATTCAGCTTTAAAGTTGCCAATTAGATATTCATAACAAACAAAACACAATGCGTACAATAAAGAAAAAAAAGACGTGGTATGGCTGTAGTGTTGCAAGTGAGTGAAATTATAATTTGGGATGAGTGTACTATGTCTCATGAGTAAAAGCATTCATTCGAAGCACATCATAGGATTATGCAAGATTTGAATGGCAACCATAAACTTTTAGGCGAAATTGTCTGAATACTGTCTGGGGACTTCCGGCAGACATTACCAGTTATTCCGATGAAATCAACGCATGTTTAAAAAAAACGTTTTTTGTAGAGTAATGACGAGAAAATCCGATTGGCCATGAATATGCGAGTATAAACGCAAAATAATCTAATCGCACAAGTATTTTCTAAGAAATTGCTGAGTATTGGAAACGGTGAAATTAAACTGTATCAAAATATACAGTACAACAAATAGCCAGACAATTTCTGCACTGCCGTTAAGACGAAAAGTGAACTAATTGAGAGTCTATTTCCAGATAAATTTAATTTTTTAAAATTATAATTGCGTCTGTAATCGCGCTGGTTTTGTAGCAGTTTTGTTTTCGGTAAACATTCCCGAACAGACAGGAATATTTGTGGATCGTCAATTGTCGACTGTCAAATACATATCCTGATGCATGTCGCAAGTTGTATTTATTGGTAGCACAAAGTCATTGGGAGTTGACACTTTCTAATGCAGGTTTGACATAAGGAGAAACAGTATTCGTCAACTGTTTAAAACAATTTTGACGACATACTATCCAACACAATCATTATTTTTTAAGGAGAAACTATATTACTTTCACGTTTGAAGACGTATTTCATAAATTTTAAAAAACACACAAATGTCCAAATCCAGATTTTACACCAGCGATGAATATGAAGCTTTAGTTTTAACTGAAGGTTTTTGCGTTTCAATTTCAAATTTGCCACTTAGTCATTATGATATGCCGTCACTTGATAGTTGGGCCACCGACTTAGTTAACACTGATTTGCAACGTATAACAACAGAGCAATGACTCTGTCTTAGCTACAATTATTGCGAATAATGAGCCATTACTGACGGCTTTAAAAAAAAAGCTCTCCATTGATGCTGAACAAGTTGTCGATGAAAACAAAGCAGTAAACACTCCAAATGAATTTTTAAATTCCCTGGATACACCAGGAATGCGTCTACACGATTTCCGGTTGAAAATTGGCTCAACAATTTATTCTTTTTCGCGATTTAAACCCACCTAAATTACGCAACGGTACACGTTTCTACATAAAGTCAACAATATTTGTCGGAAAAGTTTAAAGGAGAAATGTTTGTGTTGCCACGTAATCTATTATTAGCGTCATAATTTTCAACACATTTGAAAGGCTTCAATTTTTGATTCGTTTAGCTTTTGCAAAGACCATAAATAGATTTAAAGAACAAAAAATGTCTTATTTCTGTTTGTTATTGAAACATAAATATTTCTCTTATGGGCAACGAAATATTACCTACTCACACGTGGAAAGTTATCATACTTTTCGTATTAGCAAAAGACTGGTTGATCAAGAACATTGTGCACAACTTAGTGCTTAGACAGTTTTCAGTTTTCAAATAATAGAAACAATAGTTCGAAGTCAATGTTATCTACTTCATTGAAAAAATTTAATTTTTATACATTTTTAATTTAGTTAGTGTATTTTGTAAAGAAGTTATTGATTACAAACTATAGAGAAAGCTAATGTGAATAAAATGTAGTGTAGAATCTAAAAGTGTATGGTGGTTTACGCTTAGTTTCTACATTCGGTTATTTTACAATCAGTTTCGATATTTACTATCACTTTCATTTTTTTTTTGGAAGTTATACTTACAAAATTTACTAAGCGTAAGTATAGTGCTTTTTCCATAGAAAATTTAGTTAGTACTTATTGAATTCAATAAGTACTTTCTTCAGCCTGCACGGTAAAAAAAAAAAAAAAAAAAAAATCCGAAACGTTACTGAGTAAAAATTTTCGATAATTGCTTGCAGTTCTGGCTAAGCTTTGGCTATGTTTGCATTACTGCTTATAGAAGTTCCTTAATAAATCAGAAAGGTGCTAAGCTTTTTTTTTTGTATCCCTTCCTAAGTTTACACTAAAGTTCCAGAAACACGACTAACTTCAAACGGGAAGATCTTCGAATTTTTCAAGAGGCTTCCGAGATGATTTCAGGAAGGTTATTAACTTTTATCGGAAAACTTTCCGGGTTTTGGCTTGACATGATACTGGCAGAAATTGGCCACATCAGCTGCCCATAATTTTCCAGGAACATTTAGGAATCGTTTTTAAATTGAATAACGCCCATTATCAATCTCATACGTTATAAAATCGGCTATACTATTTTAAGCTCTATTAAAAATATTTATTTGATTCTATCAAAATAATGAGTTCAAGTTTATTTTAATCCAACTTCTTTGCCACAGCAACGCGTGGCTGGGTCAGCTAGTTTTAAGATATATCTTTAATAGCTGAAAATAATTTATATAACAATCTGAAAACCAAATTATTTCGCTAGTGTAAAATTTCCTTAAGTACGTATAATAAAGTAATAAAAATGTATTTTAAGATTAGGGAAGGGGGAAGAACAGCTAAAGCCAGACGTTCGAGCGCTATGAGGCGAATAGCTATGAACGAAAACGAAATTGAGCAAGTGAAACAAAATAGAGAGAGTGAAACGAAATGACGCAAGAGAAACGAAATTACCACTTTGTGTATCTCTCAGATATGCGCGTCCACTGAAAAGTTAATGTGCAACACTTTCAAAGTTTTCTGCCAATAGGTGCAATTAACTTTTAAAATACCAGTGGAGTAGCTTAAAAAAAATTGGATTGAATTTAGCCTGAAAGACTATTATAAATGTGAAACAAATCATAACTGAGATGAAGAAGAAGGACAAATAAACGGAGTTCATTATTAGGGAGACTTCACTCAAAGTGATGGACATTTTATTACATTATCTCAAAATCTATGGAAGAGGAAGAAATTACATGAATGTCTATTTAGTTTTTAAGAGATAGCTCACTAAAAACATAATTTAGTTCCAAAATAATTACTGGTACAAATCAGATCAAGTTTTTAAAAAGATTATACAGATTAAATGAGTGTTAAACTTTTAAAAATTGTTTTGTAGTTTATATTTCTAGCAACAATGAGAAGATTTCATGAGATTTAATATTGCTAAAAAGTCTTCAGGATTAAATGCATAAATTAGAGTTTGTTCTTTTTTTTTTTTTTTTCGTGCTCTCAGGAAAAGTCTTTTCCTGCTTTTCATGTTTTCATGTTTTGGAGATTTTTGAACAATCCGCTTGGTTCTTCAAAAATTCAAATTGACGATATGTTACATGGTTTTGGATTTTAAGTCTTGAAAATTTGCAACAAATATATTACGATTATATTTTTAAGTACTCAAGATAGAGAATAAAATAAATATTTTCTGAATAAGCATTAGATATTGACTACAACTTATACCTAAATGCTCGTAATATCGTATAACGTAACAACTTATACCTAAATCAAGGCCCAAACTTTTTAACTTGGTTCTTCCTGAAGTTTTGATAATTTTTTATTGAAATCCTTTCACATTTATACCTTTTACAGAAATGTTAACATTTTTGCATTTCTATGATTAACAATACATGCAAAATATTTTCTTTTTGATGTAGATGACCCTCTGTGAGGCCATGATGAATAAACTGCACACTTCTGTAACGGGACAGTCTCAAGTGAACCACGCCAGGGTACGGACCAGCTCTTTTTGATTGGTACTTATATCTTCATATCATCGTTGTCGTATACCAGATTTGTCGTCCATAAGTCCAACACAAAAAAAAGGAAAAATGGATTTTAAGCTATTTTTCTGAATAGCCGTCATAACGATTCTCTGAATATAATGTCTCAAATTCCTAAAATTGATGCCACTTACATACCCGGGAAAACATTTGGGAGCAGGTCATTGAGCAAAAAATTATTTTCGTATCAAACAATTTCAAATAAAATTGTAAAACGCAAGTTCTCTAGTGACCAGAATTCCTATTAAAACTGGAAGGAAATAGAAGTCAACCTAGTCATTAGTTTTAAGCGAATTTTGGTGCGAAATTGAGTTTTGAATGTGCAGGGTGATTCAAAAAGAATGGTGAGGTTTCATACAGCTTGGAATAATAGAGCTAGTACTCTCGGTGGAACTTAAATGAAACAGCGAGTTGTGAAAGTTTTGATTGGCTACCGCCAGATGTCTATGCTTGTTATTGTGCCCCACTTATCATTAAATTAGGCAAAATGGCAATAAAGTGAGAAGTGACTTTATGATTGTCACCAGATCTAACACCATGCGATTTTTGCCTGCGAGGATATGTAAAAGATACTGGGTTTGTAACACCCCCCCCCCCCTTTACCTGCTAATCTTGACGAACTGAAAAATTGGATCACCGTAGCAATTGCTTCTGAGGTTGCAGGCATGCTAGAGCATATGACTGGAATTTAAATGCAGGTGGGACATCGTTCGACTGTTAGAAGGAGGGCACATACAACATCTTAAGAATGATTTTAAGTAGGTGAAAAAAATCGCTTTTGTACCATTTCTATGCTTAGAAATATACACTTTTGAATCCCCACCATTCTCTTTGAATCACGCTGTAATTTTAATGTAAAAAAATAGATAAGCAGACTTACATTTTATCTATTTACATTAACCAAAATGCCGGCTCTTTGGGGGCTTCTTCAAACCGCGATAAGAAATCTTACCAGTCTAAGTTTAGAAATCAGATCATTACACGTAGGATTTTTGACTTGCTCCTTTCCAGATATTAGTTCAAAGGTGGTTGTTGGACCCTAATCATTGGCAGATTTATAGATTTGGGGATTCATTGCAATGCATTTTTGAGGACTCCTTAGAGGTGAACCGAGCAACGAAAAATATTTTTCAAGTGCCTTTTTGGATCCTCTTCGAGGCCCGTACGCCGTGTAGTGTCCCATCGTGACATTTGTCATCTGGAAAATCCGCCAGTCTCCAGTAGGTTAGTAAGCAGGTTTTATACAAATACAAATGTGACAATCAGCAACAGGCTCTTGGCCCAGCTAGGCTAGTCCTAGTCAATTTATTAGTCCTCAATGAAGATCAATGGCCCTCTTAAAGCTATCCACCCCCTTGCTCATTACCACCTCTTCTGGTAAGCTGTTCCAAGTGCCCACAACCCTACTAAAGCAGTAGTTTTTCTTCATTTCTAGGTTAGCCTGAGATTTGAATAACTTAAAACAACGGTCCTTCGTCCTGCTTTCGGTGTAAATATTTAATCCATAACATCATTCATTTTGATAAATTTAAACAACTGAATATTTTCCCCTCTAATCCTCCTTTGCTCCAGGCTATACATATTAAGCCCATTAAATCTGGTATCATAATCTAAATCTGAAAGTCCCCTTACTAGTCTAGTTACCCTTCTTCGAACCTTTTACAATACACAAATTTCTTTCATGCAATAAATTAGTAGCACACGATTTACCTTTCCTGAACTCATACTGCAAACTAGTCAACAGACTATTCGTCTCTAAGAAATTCATAACATTAATTTTGATCAAAGTTTCGAAAATCTTACAAACCACTGAAGTCAGACTTACAGGTCTATAATTCCCAGCATTACCTTTAGACCCTTTCTTGAAAAGCGACGTTATGTTAGCCAGTTTCCAGTCCTCTGGCACTGTCCCTGAGTTATAAGAAGCGTTGAAAATATTTAAAATAACATCCACTAATTTCTCTGCACATTCAATTAAAATTTTTGGATAAATATTATCTAGCTTTAGTTGCTTTAATTTTTTCAAATGAAATAGAACCTCCTCCCTGGAAAATAAAAAATTCTCAAGCTGCGTAATAACTTGTGTCTTCCTGTTGAAATAGTTATCGTTAAACACACTGGAAAAAAAAAGTTATTAAGAACATTTGCAATGTCCCTATCGTTTTGGATTAAATTTCCATGCTCATCAACCAATGGCCCAATTTGACTATTTGTAGCTCTCCCAGAATTAGCATAAGCAAAAAATCTTTTAGGATTTCTATCAATGTTACCTGCTAGCCTTTGCTCCAATTCCCTTTTCCGAAATCCGTACCAAATACTTTAAATTTTGTCTTGCCTTACAATACCAGAGCCAATCTGCACTCTGACCAGTTTCCTTAAACTGACGAAAAGCCGCTTGCATATAATTTAGAGCTTCTTTAATCTGCCTGGAGAACCATATGGGCCAAATTTTAGTACTAACACCTTTTCTCCTAAATGGAACATAGTCCCCAACCGTTTTTGCCAGTTTTTCATTAAATTCCTTCCACTGCTGATCTACGTCTCTATTTTCCAATCCTGACGAAAAAACCTCTTTTAAGCTCTGCCTAAGTGCAACAAAATCAGTCTTTCTGAAATTTGGCTCAACCATAAAATTTTCAACTTTGTACACTTCAAATTTAATCCAGAACCTAATACTGTTATGATCACTATCTCCAATATGATATCCTACACACAACATCTGAACAGAACTTCCAACGTCACAGAAAACTAAATCCAAAATTGCCTCCTCTCGAGTCCCCTGAGTTACAACTTGATCTAAGCAACAGTCACCAATTACTTTTGAAAATTCCTCTTCTCTGCCATTACTAGGATAAAAATTATTCCAATCAATACCCGGAAAATTGAAATCCCCCATTATGATGACGGATCCCTTGCTGGACATGTCAGAAATAATATGAAACATGTGTTCATCTTGACCGTGGCTTGAATTAGATACCCTATAAATATGTTTCCAAAGCGCAATTTTTTGCCCTTATTGCTCATCAGCTGCATCCAAACCATATCAATATCAGTAGGTTTATCATTTATAACCAAGTCCTTGCAAATGAAATTGTCTCTAACATAAAATAAAACCTCACCACCTCTTTTGCCTGCTCTATCTTGTCTAGACAAATTATACCCAGCAATTCGTAATAAATCTACATCAAATTCGGTAGCCCATGTCTCTGTAATTAAAAAAACCTCCAACTTTTCATCTATAATTATGCTTTTCAATTCTTCTATCTTCTTCCTAATACTGCGAGCATTGGTATAGTAAACTTTAAGCATGCCCAAATTTCTTATATTTAACACCCTGAAATTTCCTAAATTACAATTGTTAAAATTACTACTCTTGCTCGACACTTTATTTCCATTTCTAGCAATACTCAAAAACTTTTCTTCCTCTCGATACCTGATGCTTGAACCATGCCCCTCATTCAAACTTAGTTTTTTGACTCCGAATCCCCTAAAATCAAACCACTAACCATTTTGTTCCCTGTAGAGCTCAGATGCAAGCCATCCCCAGCAATCCAATCCCGTTTACAATGACTCCATACATCAATGAACCTGATACTACGCTTTTCGCAAATTGATTTAATTAGCAGGTTCATGCACCTAACTCGTTGATTTAGCTGTGGCCTACCCATAAAGTAACCATATCCTCCTTATTAAATACCCCCTTCTTTTCAGCAACCTTATTAGCGTCTTTCACCCGAGCCCCTGGTAAACAACTCCTAGCCACCTTACGCTTAACTCTTCCGCGTGTATTATCCATCTCCCTTACCA
Source organism: Uloborus diversus (assembly GCF_026930045.1). Taxonomy (NCBI): domain Eukaryota; kingdom Metazoa; phylum Arthropoda; class Arachnida; order Araneae; family Uloboridae; genus Uloborus; species Uloborus diversus. The sequence goes on along the minus strand of NC_072733.1, from coordinate 12,388,029 downwards.
TCGAGTCCCCTAAAATTACACCCTTAGTTTCCCAGTCTGGCTCCTTATTTGAAACTTCCCTCTTTATCTCTGGAATATTTACAATACCCTCTACAACTGACCCACAACCTAATGCTAACTGGGCTTCCAAAGTTAGCATCCTATTTCTTAAGTTCAGCACATTTAGTGCAAATATAATCCTCCTCAAAAACAGACTCATCCTCCCCCTTATACAGGCAGAAAGTCACAAGAGATCCACCTGGCTCCCTTTCCACTCTTAAACTCCTTCATAATACATATAACTCCCATTTCTACTCAGTGAACTCCAAAAAAACACCAGAATGATAAAAATGCAGAAAAACACAGAATAATACTACAAACAGCAAATTAAATAAACAAACTGAGTTGCTACACCCAACAAAACACACAAATTAAAAAAAACTAGGAGATCACCACATGTTAGGCTTAGCTCCAAAAAATGCAAAAACACTTCAAGAATACAATTATCTGAAATCCTTACTCCCTACATTAAGTTGGTTGATTGCATTTCCTTTATCAACGTCCAAAAACTTTTTTTTTTCTTCTACTTTTAGGTTCTTTAATTTTTTATTTATTTATTTATTTTTAATTAAGTTCCGAAGTAGTAATAGAGGAAATTCCTCCATCAACAACAAAACCATCAGATTTAAGTTTTAAATATGAAACATAAACATAAATTCATTCAAAGAAAGGGCTTAAGAGTTACTGCGAAAGAAAGAATTGCCTCTTTAATGAGATTCAAGTCCTTATCTATTTAGAATGATCTCTGAGTAGACAAGCACATGAAATAATTCATCCATAAAGTAATCGAGTTTCCTTTTTACCTGAGAAAAAGACCACTCCAATCTCAGAATAATGTTCAAAAGATACAGAAGTTGTTGGAGTAATGAAGTTTTGGTTGCTTGTCAGCAGAATAACGTAAATTGAAAGCTAAATCACTGAGTTAATGTTTTCATAGAAATATCGACATGTTTTGATAAAAGAATTGCTCTCTAAATGAAATTATCTTCATTATCTTTCCTTATTAATTCTCATTCACAATTTTTTAGAGACGATGAAATTCTGATCGATTCTGAGAAATTTAACAATATCTTGCCAACAAAGAAAGGACATATTTTTCATTTTTAATAAGATTGAAGCAAACTGTATCACGTAAATTTTTGATAAAGGTAGCCTTACAAGTACCTCATTTGTATCTTTATAAATTTTAATAACTTTTAAAGATGGAAGGAGGGAACTTTTTAAAAAAAATGCCTCTTATATAAAAAAAATCATATTAACTGAAAATTTAAAACAGCAATTTTGAAAATAGGTTTTACTAAAAACGGAAAAACATACGTTGGTCAATGCTCTTTGAATGAGAGAACATAGACTTTGCTCTTAAGAAAGGTTCTAAAATCATGATTCGATGTATCATTTTTAATTTTGGACAGCTGAGTTTTTTCATTTAATTTTGGAAAGTTTAAAAGAAACTATGTTGTCCTTTATGTCGAAATCGAATAGGCAGTTTCTGATTAACTGGATACGAATGGTCGTTTTGATGCAGAGCATGTGTTTTTTTTTTTTTTTTTTTTTCTTTCTTTTTTTTTTAAAAATTGTGCTTGACCAATTGAGGCAGTGAGAAGTAAAGGAATGCAAGTGGCAAAATTAAAAATTTGGAGGTAACCAGTACAAATGGGAGATGAATCTCTCCTCTATCTTGAGGCAAGATATAGTATTAGTAGCCCTGGTACGCTCCGGTATACAGCTTGATTTAGAAAAAAAATTCAATGAAAGCCTACCTAGGATCTAATCTTTATAAACACGTTTTATTCAAAACTTCAAGATGTTCACTTACATCCCTTTGTTTGTCACTGCCTCAATATAAGTTCAACTATTCATTAAAAAATTACATTCTAGTCTGCGGACGAAATTCGAAAAAAAAAAACTAAATGTTTACATTAAAAAATCAGAAAAAAAAGAGAATTTCTGAATGTATTCTGTGTTTTAGCTTAATGAAATCAAGAAAAGTTTTCGTGTAAAGAAACCAAAAAAATATTTATATTCATAAAGCTATTAGGTGATAAGGACTAGAAATTCGTATTATACTTATGAAATATTTCAGTGTACATGTACTCGTAAATAAAGAAAAAAAGATATATAACAGAAACATGGGAAATAAGCTGTAAGTCAAAGTTTGAGTTGCAACAAAATTGCACCTTTTCTTAAAAAGAAGTAAATTCTGTAACATTTTCTGTAATTAAATCACAAGCTGGAGTTGAAAAAAGTATGTAATGAAAAGAAATTTGCTTAGTTAAAGTAGTGGAGAAAATAAAGTAAGCTTCATATTTTGGAATTACTGCCAAAATAAATATGAAAATGATAGAAAAATATCCAGAATAGAAATAAAAGGTTTGCATTGTAAAAGTCATTCACTGTAAAAAAATTCGGAAACGTTACTGAGTATTTCAGTGTAACGTGTCGGGATTTCAATGGTTTTTATCCACTTCCTGGAAAAATTAAGTATCATTGCCAAAAAGTTTCCTGAATAGCTACGAGTTGCACGAATGCACACTTTTCACTAGTTTAAAAAACATTTTTAGCTCCCAGTTTAAAGATTAACTTTGCATATTTATAAAGTGAATCGGCTTCAGGTTACTTACGGCCCGTCCGTGCTGAGTATAAGCTTCCAAAGGTTGCGAATAAGTATGGACTTCGCTGCTTTGCAGGAATTGCAGGCGAGTATAATTCTCGATACCTGCTTGCAATTCTGGCTTAGCTTTCGCCGCGTTTGCAATACGGCTTATGAAACTTCCTTAATAAATCAGGAAAAGACCAAGCTATATCATTATGCTCACCAAAGTTTATTCTAACGTTCCAGACACACGACTGGCTTCAAACAGGAAGATTCCTAAATTTTTAAGGAAGTTTTCGAGATAATTTCAGGAAGGGTACTGAGTATTAGCGGAAAAAGTTCCTGGTTTTTGCAAGATATGTTACTGGCAGAAATTGGGCACATCAGCTGCCCGTTATTTTCCAGGAACGTTTCAGAATCGTTTTTACAGTGTTTGTATCAAAATTAGGACCATTTGAAGTTTGTTTTCTTTACGATAAAATTTAAAATGTTTAAAATGGCACGAACCACATAAATCTGCATCGTTGTACAGTTCTTTCGAAATCGAAAACAACAGACGGTGCCTGCATCGAGAGTATAAACATGGATATTGCAATTCATTTTATTTATTTATTTGTTGTTGTTAATATTATTATGATATTATTATGATTATTATTTTCATATTCACATACCAATACGTTCAATTTTTGGAAACTAACTTAGTTACAAAGTACCTTTTATTTTTAACTTAGTTTTATCAACCTGCTACGCAGATGATAACAGCTGAAGGGTTATCGGACCAAGCCAACTCCAACACTCATACCCAAGTGTGAATTCACTTGATTCTGCAACTTTACCAGCATGAGCTAAACACGACTACAAATCAACTTGCAACAACCACTCTTGCAAGCAAAGAAGAAGACTGCTAAGTAGAGTGATCAAACTGCGAGCGCAAAAGGCTAAGCAAGTTGGTAAATGCAATACCAGAGCTCAAAAGTGATGCCACATAATGTAGGAATAAACTATTTTGTTATCTGAACTTGCAAAAAAATGTTTTGGATACATAATACTGTTTCAAAAACCAAGTTATATTGTCTCAAATGAAATTAATAGGCTTGATATGCTGCGTACTTTTGTGATACTTCAAATGAGTTTTTACCGCATAGTTGAATAAGTGTACAAATGAGTAGAAATCATAGCTGAATTTTTCTGCTGACTATTTTAAGAACATTTAAAAGAAACCAAAAAATGTTCATTTTACCTTGCACTGAAATAATTTAATATTCTTAACCGAATTTTGCTTTTGAGCTGTTTATAAATGTGCGACCAAAACAAATAAATTTGAATGAATACAAAGTCGATACAATATTTGTCGTCGAGATCAGAAAACTTTGTTTCGATTTCAACGACACGTGTCGCCCTGATGATGTTTGAAAACGTCTCTAAAATCCGATTCTTTCAAGATTACGCAAAAATGTTACGCAAAATTCGAAACAAAACGAGGCTTTTTGCAACAATCTTTTCAAACGCTTCTTCGTTTTACAGCTTGGTCCAAAAGAAAATGCCCCTATATATATATAACCTTCCACTGGCCTATACACCGAAGCACAATCGAGCTAAACTTTCATACATAGTTGTTAGGAGTTACGAGCTGGAGGTTGAAGATTTTAAGTGACTCAGAACTCATGGTTTTCTTTTGTAAGAGAATTTCAAAATTTTCGAACAATATCACCCACTTTTTTCTTTTATAAATAAGTTGATAATTGACCAACCAAAAATGACTTTGGGACTCTTGGTGTGGTCCACTTTGGCACATTTGAGCATCTGACTGAAAAAAACTCTTTCTAATACGTTTTGGTGCTTCTACGACTGCCTAACCTAGAAGTGACGCACAGTTAGTCAAAGCCATTTGTGGCTTTTTAATATACTGATCTTAAGGGAAAAGTATGTGCTGCCATTTGAAAATTTCGAAATTCTCTCACTATAATCGCAACCTTGAGTAGTTCTTTGTTTAAAATCATCACAATCTCCAGCGCGTATCTTCATACAGCTATGTGTTAAAGTTGGTTTGATTGGTTCAGTGGATAGGCCTCTAGAGCTTCCTATATAGGGGAAAGTTTTTTGTTTTTTGTTTTTTTTTTTTTGACCACATGTAAAGGGGCACTACGCACAAACAAAAATCCGTACCTGTTCTCTCAGGGCCGACTGGATGGTAGCGAGACTGCCCTAACAACAAAAAGTACAATGAAATTTAGTAAAAAAATTCATTTTTTTATTCCAATTTCTGAAAATTATTTCATTTACCTTCATTCGACCATAAGTTTGTGATTGAGAAAAGAGTGAAAGCACTTTTTTTTTTTTTTTTTTTTTGTTATTCATGTTTCAAAGTCAACACACAAAGTATTTCTACTGTTAGCACTACTGCAAAAAACAGTAACCTTCTACATTGCTTTTTTTTTTTTTTTTTTTTTTTTTTTTTGTTCTACTTACGAGACTTAAACAGTTATACATGTAAAATTAGTTCTTTAACATATTAAACAATGTACGATTATGTAAAACTTTAAAAAGCATTAAAGCGCATATTTTCAGTTATGTAACGCCTAATAAGTGTGATAAATAATACTTAACTAAGCAATTTTATCGATACGAAGATATGCTCATACACTACAGTAAAAAGTTTTCGGACACTTTCGATGACCCCCCCCCCCCCCTTTTTTTTTCAAATTTATAGAATATGCATGGTAAATTGCTCTGTTAATTTTTTTATGAAGGTTAACTCTGTAACTTCACACTTTCTAGTAAAATTTCAATCCACATACATTAAGGGGACCAATTAGTTGAAGGTGGAAAAAAAATATTATTCTGCATTTGCAGAAAGTTACAAAAAACTAAATTTGAAAAATAGTTTACTTGCTATGCATAGTTATTCTAGATGATTTCGTAAAAATGTTACTTATATTCAGGAAGATACAATTAGAGGAGACTGTGGATACTTAATCCCCACTTTAGGGTTTTTTTTTTTTTTTTGCGTGAACAGTGGTAACGTTTACCTGTGACAGTATTTTTCTAGTTGACATTAAACAGATAATTTTGGTAATTTTTTTTTCTCAATGTTTTTATGAAGGGATCATGTATTCCCATCAAGAGATACATGATCCCACTAAGACACTACATAGACGTTTCATTAGATGAGCTGATCCCATGATGGGATACTTGATCCCACTAAGACGCATAGACTATTCACTAGATCAACAATTTACCTATGAGTTTTATTTTTCTATATAATGTTTCTAAAAAATAACTATATCATTAATTTTCTTTCTTCGATGATAATAATATGAACACAAAAATTACAAGTATAACTTTAACATTGTTAACAAGTTTTAAAGCTCTACTTAGTGATTTTGGTACATTTTTAGCGGAAGGATCATGTATCCCAAGGGATCAAGTATCTCTAGTTTCCCCTATATCTTTCAAAGATGACAATTTATTTCGCAAGTTTTGATACATTTCAGACAGAATTTTCCACCTAATTCAACCTAGCTTTCAGAAAACTTGACAGCATAACCGTATATTGAAATTCGAATTTAAAAGAATGAAAATTTGATAAAATAAAAACATGCAAAGAATGTTTTTTACCTTTCCACATACTTAAAGATAGGAATTTACTCTTTTCATAATTTCGTAGCTAAGTGTAAGTGGCAACTTTAAAAAATATATACATTTGAATGTCGCAAAAATTTAGGAAGATATCTATAATTTAGTGAGTTGTACTTCTATTATTCTCGGTTATGCGAGAATCATTCAAGTACAATCTCGTACAGTATTGTTACAAATCACCAACATTTTTTTCTCAATCATTCAGTATAAAATCTGATTCACGATAAAAACTTATTGCTTGTGAGCAATTCCATAACAATTCATCTACTATTTCTGAGAGCAATAGCAATTAGATCGTCGACGTCTTTCTAAATTTATAACATTTCGTCTGCAACTCTTCATTAGTTACCAGATATACTTGTTTGCGAAACTGCGGAAGTTATAAACTGCTATCTTTCGTAAAAATTTTACTACATATATAATTATATGTAGTAAATTACGCGCATATAATTATGTGTAGATAATATCGGTTTTTTTTTTTTTTTTTTTGTTTTTTTTTTTTTTTGTTTTTTTTTTTTTTTTTTTTGAGAAAGGATTATTTGAGCTGGAAGGCAGAAGCCAAAAGAATTTCTTTGAATGAGACAGCTCGCTATATCTGGGGTTTGCTCGTTAAAAAACAGCTGTATTCCCTTAGACTTAACTTTGTATCCACCAAGAATTTCAAGTTTCCTCGTTAAATTCGGGTTTTTGTCAGGGGTCATTATAAGAGAGATCAACAGTATTGACTGATATGTATGTAGAGAACTGTTAGGCGTGCCAGATATATTTTTGGCACCGAGGGGTATAAGTAAAATTTCACAATCCTCAAATATGGATCATAGCTGCTAACAAGTAAATTTCCTTGCAATTTTATTCAACGTCATGACTATAACTGTAGATAAGGACTCTTGAATCTATTTATTGGAAAGAAACGTACACTTTATATGAATTTTCAGACACACGTATTTCTTTTCTGAAACTTTAAGGAATTTTGTAAATGTGTGTGTAGGCCAAGTTAATGTCTCACAAATTGCTGACGGAGAGCAGTCGTATTTTCAAAACTTTTAAAGGGTGAATAATGTTATTAACGGAACATCACAGTTAGAAGAAAGAATCCTTAACTATCGGTGACTTCCTAAATTTGCTGGTGTTTTCCATGCACTCAACAACAGATCCTTATTCTCTCACATCAACAGATATTCCTGAAAACCTGGGCCCATTCCATTCTAAAGCAACAAAATTCTCTAAATTTTCAACCATTTTCTCAAAATTTGTAATAAGTAGATGCAATTGGGTCGACTTCTTCAGGAGCATCAACAATTTTCAGTTTCTCTTCATCTTTCGTTGTAAAAACCATGTAGCCTGATGAATTGAGGCTGTAATCACTCTTTTAATCTGTTGATGAGAGTTCCCATTTGGGGGGGGGGGAGTGTCCTGTTTTACTTTTAGCTTTTCTTTTATTTTCTAAATCTCTTCAACGGATTTTTTTCAAGTTTTAATGCTGGGACAAAGTAGGTTGTAATTGTGAGGTTAGGAAAGCTTTTGGGGAAATCATTAAATAAATACCCGAACGGAAATGAGAAGCACACCTCTATTATTGCATGGAGTATTAAATAATGTTTATTAATAGGTACTTAACAAACTCTTAGCTGGTGAACGATGTATTTTTTCTCAGTTTGGACCAAACAAAGACCCCATGGCCGGGCCAAAGTAGCTTGTACCTAGGGATACTCAAAAATGTTTAAGAGCACGCGGTTAACAACCGATGAAGTATACAAAATTTTATTGCTAATGTTAGAATTTTATTGACACAAAAGTTTGTTAAATATCTTATGATCTTACATTGAACCAAATTTATTGCAATACGTTGCAGTTAACTTTTGGACTGGTATTGAAAAACAACACAAAGAATTAGCATACATTGCTCTGGAGTAACTTCTAGAGTTAACGAGTTTACTTTCGAGAAAAAAGGGTCCACGAATATAAGTTACCTCAAAAGCAAGCATAGAACACAAGTTTTTTGTTGAGAATGATTTACGGCTGTATTTGTGTGTGTGTGATTAAGCTAAATCCAAACAATGATGAACTTTTTGGAAAATATGCCATGTGAATCAACTAATTATTTACTGAGACATTTTTGATTTTATGTCTCATTACTAAAAACTGTAATAATATGCCTATTGGAAAAAAATGCGTTTTAATTGGATTTTCAGATTCGTTATTAAACTTTAACAGTAAAAATTTAACTTATGTTACAAATTTGAAAGCAACTCTTGCATTTTGTAGGGAATACACATAGCTAATTATGCACCAAAAATGGGTTCGTTGGCAGAGAAACCCTAAGTAGAGACACAGCGAAGATTTGTCAATGACTTCTTATGAGACTACAGTAAACTCCGGATTATTCGCGAGTTAATTAACAATCAGGATCATGTATTTTCGCAGCAAAAAGCAAATACCAATAGCTGTTTTTTTATTATTACTTTTTTTTAATTTAAACTCGGTTGTTTTTGTTTTATTTATATATTTGATTATTTCTTTATTTATTATGCTTTCTTCATTGTACATACCCTGGTTCTTTATTGAAGTTTGTTCTGTTGTGCAAAACTTAAAACATTTTACTGCAGCGAACTACAAATATTTTAATTATTTGTAGACAGTATTATGCATCAATACAGCCAAGTTTTTAAGGCAGAGAAGTTTTACTTGATTAGTCCCTCATTTTAGCCTTTTTGCGGCTCATCCGCGAATTATATTATCCGCAGCACATGTGCAACCCATTCATCGGATAATCTGGAGTTACTGTATCTGAAATCTTGGTTTTACATTGAAAATTTAATTTTTAGTCAGAAATTTGGTTGCTATATTTGGAGGGTGAATGGACAATATTTCCACTCTCCTGCAACAAAGCCTGTACAACAGAAGCGACCACTTGGATGATATCATTTTTTGCACCTAAATTGTAATTCTTGATTGTGCTTTAGTTTAATCAAGTGCCATTGTGTATCTTCAATTGTAAAAACTGAAATTTATTTTCAAAAAATGAATGTGTTCGGATGTTTCAAAAAGTAAAACACTTTCCCGCTGGACCCTGTATATCTACTTTCCGGACTTGTCGGCTATGGCCCATCCTGAATGCTTGAACCTGTTAAGCCAGAAAACACTCAGAATAGAACCTGGATTGCAAGTCTATAGCACAGTAAAAATAGGGATCGGACCCAAACATCCAAAAAAAAAAGTTTAAACCAGTTGCGAATTGCTTATTACCCTCCCAATAAGAACAGGTAAAAAGTTTCATCCCATTGTGCGTCGGGTTTTGAAATAAGGGAGGGGGGATCTAAAAATTGCTGTTTTGTGTTGTTTGTTTTTTTTTTTTTTTTTTTTTGGAAATTTTAAAGTAAATTTCAAGTGGGAATGGTATGCCATACTAAATTTAAAAGCATTAAATTAAAGGTGTTTACCCGCCAAGAGGGATGACACAGAAACCATCAATGCTACAGTGCCCCCCTATCTCCGTAAAACGAAGCAGAACCCCCGAACCCCCCCCCCCCCTCCATACATTTCAAGTTGAAATATATTTTTATGCAAAGTTAAAGATAGAAATCAAGTATATCCATTCTCCAAGTACGATGGCGAACCTCCTCCAAAAGCTACAGCACCCCCCCCCCCAAATAAAATAAGATTCCAATCCCTTCCCCTCTTTTTCATTTCAATCAGAAATGTTATTTCATGCAAATTTAAAATGTATTAAATCAGGATTGTCCACCCCACAAGAACAGTAGTTCACCTCCCAAAACTAAATAATATATTTACAGATTACTTCCTCCCCCCCCCCCCCCTTTGTGATTGCACGTTTGATTAAACGGTCAGAAAAATTACGTTGAACTGTTTTTCCCCCCCTTTTACTATATTGCTTTTTTTAAATCAAAATTTTTAGTTTGCGTTATAATATGCATGCCTCAAATACGTCATCAGATTGAACTTAACTACTCTCCATCAGAACTGTACTTTTCAAATGATTTCTCTTAAACTTGTAACAAAATTCTTCGTTAGCAAGATCTTTTTTTGGAATCTTGATTCTCGACAAAATCGTTATTGTTGCAGCTATGTCTAACACAGTTTGTGCATATAGATAAGCATTTCAATCCACTTTCAGACTTTATTTTATTTATTTATTTAAACCCCACCAATCACAACCGTACCAACCCCGGTGAGGGTTTAACCGGATGTGGTGACTGGGGGGAACATAACAGATCACGAGCGACATTCGCTGGTACAATTTTGATAATTACAAAAACCAATAACAATACTAAGATAACAAGCAATAAAAAGAACTAAATAGAAAGATAATATACAAGTGAATAAGCTAAATAAGACTGGGATGGCTGGTAAATACAATGTAAACACGCAGTTTTGAAAGTTTTTAGGCTGGATAGTTAAAGTCATCTGCTTGAGAAATGAGAAGCGACATTATTTTATGCATATTCTCGCGTGTAACTGGATGAGATAGAATGTGTGAAATATTTTTGGAGAAAGAAAAGTTGGAATTATAAGTGCAATGGAAAGAGCTGGTTAGAGGACAGTTGAATATGTAATGTTCAGGAGTTCCAGGCTGACTGCATACACATAATGGTGAGCTAATTAACTTAAATCTGTGTAGATACGCTGGAAATGGTCCATGTGCACTTAGAAATTGTACTTTTACTGGATGTTTGCAGCGTTGTTTTAGTTTTGCTGTTGGCAGGAAATCATGAACTCTCCGACCAGTTTCTACAGTGTCCCAGATTTCCTGCCAATTGTGAAGAAGTTCAGACCAGAGGAGATATTTGAGGAATGATTTTGGCAACGGAATTTTATAGACGAATGGATGTGTAAGACTCATTGCTGCGGTTTTAGCTAAAAAGTCGGCTCGTTCATTGCCGAAGTGTCCCATATGAGCTCTAATCCAGTTTAGTTTTATATTTGGGTTTTCTCTGTAGAGAGTTTGAATGTCTCTGACCAACTTTGAGGTATGCATCGGGTCCATTATCGCTTTGAGAGAAGACATACTATCTGAGAATATTGTAGTGCTCGAGATAACATTTTTTGATGCGATATAGTGTAAAGCGTGAAAAATGGAGAAAAGTTCAGCTTGAAAAACTGAATTATTTACAGTTAGTTTGGCTGACCAATCGTAGACAACCTGATTATTGGAGATGTGGGTGAATGCTGATGCTTTCACCCATGCTTTCAGACTTTTCAAACATTCACTATATCCACTCATGGCTACCTGCAATCGGTTTTCCCTCGCGCTCCTAAGTTCACTCTTCCCCGATTGCAGGTAGCCGTGATCCAATGAACCCCTAAGAGCAAGCACAAGATATGAGGCGTAGAAATTCTTCTAGAGCAGAAGGCTTGGCTGTTGCGATAGGACGCAGATGATATTCCTGTGGCGCTTTCTCCTTCTTTGTACCCATCAAAAAATGACACTAGCTTTCCCATACTTACAAGTGACATATAAACAGCATTGCTGGCATATTTCCTTGAAGCTTGCAGGTCATTACCGAAAAAAAAAACATGATAGAGAAGGTATCTTCCATCTATGACATATATGACACCAGCTGTTGGTTTAGTAATTGGTGAATGGATCTTTTGCTTCAAATAACAACACTTTAACGATACAGAAATTCTTTCTTTCTGAAACCAGATTCATCGAATACTGATGGAAGATCAGCGCATAAATTTTTAGCAATTTGTTATTCCATCTTTAATGTTCAAACCATTCTGTGTAAAAGATGGTTCGGGCTTACACATCTTTACAGATAGTAACTATTCTCGTAACAAAAGCTCGAGACATTACTGCATACCTCATTTACAAAGAAATGCCACTAAATTTTCGCCTTCCATATCCTTTTATGCCTCCCCAACGTTAAAGGCCTCATCACATTTCACCTTATTATCAGCGACCGACCAGTATCGGCGAGCAACACCACTACCAACTTGAGTCAATAGCCGTAGAGAGGTAAGAGCAGTATTTAGCATTCTACTGTTGTATTGCTCATTGCTCTCATCAAGACTTCTTCTATCGTTGAATACTACGGGTTCTGGACCACCTAAATTTGTCACTGCATTGGATCGTTGGGTCGCTGATGTAACACCTTTATCTTTTTTTTTTAAATCTCATAATGTATTCAAAAGTTTCTGATAGTGTTGCAAGTACATATGTGCACAGATTTAGCATAATTCACATAACCGGCTGCATGAAAGAGAGGCGGCTAGGTGTTTACAAACGAAAACCCCCACCGACTGAGAGGGTGCAGAATTGCAACATTGCCCGTCTCACCGTCTCATGATTGACAACTTCGGTTCATCCCCCCTTACCTTGATGGCAAAATATTATGGAAAAGTTGAAGTAAATTAATTAAGAAGAAGGAGGGAAACTTCAGTCAATTTGGACTTTTTTTTATGCTGCACAGTGATTTTGCTTTAGATATCACTCCAGCACTCTAAACAGTTTAATAACTCCAGTCACATCCAAACTGGTTACTGAGCTCGCTTAAATCTTTTAGAATTATCCTTCTGACATTACTATACCATTGTGTGTCATTTTGTACTTCGGAAAAGTTTAAAATCAGTGAAATTTTTTCGTGAACTTCACTGCAATCGTTCATTTTAGAATGCAAATTCGCATCCCTCCCTCCCTTCCAAAGCGAGTGCGCATCCCTCAGGTGTGACGGAATACCTTTCTAGAATAAAGCCCTCAAAAAAGAAAGGAATACACCTTGGAAAAACTGCTTTGAAAATTCCAATGACGCAATTTGCGCCATGCCCCCCCCCCCCCCCCCCCCCCCCCCCCCCCCGCCTCTGCACCCGTTAATTAGCTTTTTTTTTTTTTTTTTGTATGAGAATTCATTATTTACTATTATAGCGTGGTTTCTGCGACTTTTGAGTATTTTTTTTAAGTAATAGAAATTATTTTTATTCAAAAAGAGGGTTGTTTCACCCTCCCCCTTTCATCCAAAAACCGTCGCGCAAAGTACTCGGGCTTTTCACCCCTTTCTGCTGGAAGGGTAAGAAGTAATTTGCAACAGGTTTCAACTTTTTTCTTGGATGTTTGGGCTTGGTCATTTTTTGGCCTAATTTTACTGTACTATTTGGAACGTTATCAGATTGTTTAAAGTTTTCCATTGTTTTATGTTAATTGTATAAACACAGGTGCTTTATCTTTTCTTGTTATGCAGTACTATTGAACCTCGAGGTTATGCACATATGTATAAAAACATGCTGTAGGTATAATTTTCTGAATAGATGAAAAGTTTTAAACCACATATACGGAATATCCATCATGAGAATGCTTTTCGTTTCATATCTAATTTTTTTATAGTTGAATAGTATCTTTTCTACATTTATTTATTTTTTTGTATTCGAGCCGAACTTTTTCACTGTTCTGGCTTAAAACACGCAGAAATGCAATGTAGACAGTTCCAGACTAAGTTTCTTTCTGTGTGCCCACAGTTTTCAAAACAGTTATTCATTCAATAAAATCATTTCAAATTGAGACAGTTTATTTCTTTTTAGTACATTTGTATTTGGAACTCTGCTAAGTATGAATCGCAAAATACAAGGTGTCCACAAAGTCTCTTTGCAAATACAGGCGTTGGTTAAATAAAATACTGTACAGATACGAATTTGAAAAAAAAAAAAAAAAAAAAAAAAAAATATATATATATATATATATATATATATATATATATATATATATATATATTTTAAGATGCAATAAGGAAATTTTTTACAATAATAAATTAACGTCTGTTAAGTTTCACGAATCCAGTAATCAGTGTTGGTAGAAACTTCTTGTGTCATTCGCGGATTCACAAACGGGATGGTCGTTGTTTTCTGTGATCCATCCTATAGTTTCTCTAAGTTCAAATATCTGAATGTATTTACATTAACCAAAAAAAAAAATTAAACCTTTCCTTGCAGCACTGCCACTTCCGATACCTAGGGCTTCTAGTTATTCAAAAGGTAACCCAAAATACATAAAATAAAAATCAATAAAATGTTTAATAGAAGGTTATTATCTATACCCAATTTTATTTTCATAATCTTATCAAAAGTTTTTTCAGGTGATTCTTTGTACATGTAACAGCCCTTTGCGGACACCCTGCACTTTAAAGCAAATGTTCATCTTGTGTATGCTGCAAACCGGATCAAATGTTATTTTTTAATTGAAACTGAAAAATAAAAATCTAAGAAAATTAGAAAATTGTGTAGCTCCAAGAATCTACATTCATTTTCCAATTATTGTATCACTTTGCAAGCATATAAAAGTATACTAATGCAAGAGTTTTATTTATTATTGAATTTACTAGCGGTACCCGCAAGGCTTTGCCCAAGGTATAAAATTAAGTAGTAATTTAGTTCGCCTGTATATTAATAGGTAACTTCTGTTTTTGCATGCAGTAATATTGTTTTTCAAGTACTCTACAAATTTTGGGCAGTTTTAAATTTTATCTCCTTGGACTAGCAGTTGAGTACTCGCTATTACGTCCAATACTATTTTCATTGAGAAAAATACAAAATTTGAAAGCATTGGATAGTGCTAAAACTTTTGCTGCAACGCACTGTATCCCTAGTTCGTTTATTGGGGCGTTTCTCAACCATTTTCAATACGCGGACCAGCAAGTGCGTTTGAATTCGGTCTAGGAAGATTGGGCGCCGGGAACATTGGGCGCCGAGCGTTTTGGGCGCCGGGAACTTTGGGCGCCGAGCATTTTGGGCGCCGGGAACTTTGGGCGCCGAGCATATTGTGCCCACTATTCCCGGGGCCTAAAATGCTCGGCGCCCAATGTTCCTGGCGGCGAATTTTGAAACGCGTTCAATGCTTACGTTACGGTAGCTACCGGTTAGTTAATCACGTGACAGCTAATGATCACGTGCTCTAGTAGACTGCTTAGAATGGTAACCAACTGATCATAGAACGCTGCGGTTAGTAACCGGTCAACCGGTAAGGTTCGTCGAACGCAAGGAATGCTTGCGCTCGACGAGCTCAACTAGTAGCTACCGGTGATTCGTTCACGTGACATCTAATGATCACATGCTTCAATCAACTAATCAGCATATTAATACGGTAACCGGTTGATGATAGAACGCAGCGGTTAGCCACCTGTTACTCAGTGGTCGACCAGTTAGTATTGCCGAACAAAATCAATTACAGTACATTTGGCGTAATGAGAAATAAAAACGAGCACGTTCTATTAAACAGCATGGTAACCTGGATACATTAAAGCAACCCCGAGTAAAATGTAAACAGAGCCGCCCCTTTAAATTGTGAGGTAGAAATTGCAATGCGAAATATTGCTGTTTAAAGTTTTAGTTCGTTCAAATTTCACGATTTACTGTTTTTTGTGTTGTGAAATATTTCCGTTTTCGTAGAGTTTCTTCTGAATCTTAATTTACATCTGTATTGTTGTTATGTTTGGAAAATTCTGCTTCCTGTAAACATTCGCAATAAACTCACATTGAAAGAGAAGTAGAACAGATTTTAACATCTTAGATAATACACGCAGTTTCAAAATGAGTTTCTTTGACTGTTGCTTTTTTTTTATATTCTTGAGAATAGTAACTGAAATATAATCTGAGTGCGCTTCTCTTATATTGTAGATGTTTTAATTTATTGGCTTTCTCTGAACAATATGTTGAAGATTTTGGTTATTTCATAAAGTTTTTTAACAATAAAAATGTCGTGAGAAAATCTGTAAAAAATACTACCATTTAATGATCTAAGAAATACATTTTATCTCAGGAAAGAATATAATCCTTATCATTTAATTTAATTTCACCTTCATCTGTCTCAGTTTTTAGTTTTATAAAAAGAAAATAAAAAGGGGAAAGGAAGAGTGGGAAGATGTTGAGTCACTGCTCCTATGCTCTGTGGGGCTCGTGAGAATTTGAGCGGCCAGTGTCAGCCCTTTGCACACTCCCCCCCACCCCCCATTTCCTAGAAAAAATTAAAATGACACGTTTGGCTACCACCAACTACTCGCAATCAGTAGTCATTGGCCCCAGGAACTGTAAGCTTTTTCATTTGTATGATAATGATAATAATACATTCAGAGCTCAAAAAAAATTTTTTTTTTTTTTTTGCCTTGTTAATTTTGCCTGAATGAACTGATAATTGATAACAATTTGCAGATTGCACCAAAACCTTAATTATATTAAAATGTTCCCTATCAAAGAAGTTTACAGCAAATACTGTATAAATGACTTTGAATTCATAGCAACAGTTATAGTTAAGTTAGAGGGGGGCGTCGAGCCAAAGTGAGTGCCCTTGGCTAGTGCATTCTTGCACCCTTTGAACTTGTTCGTTTCCGTTTTTTTCCCTTACATTCATGGCATGCGAAAAATCCGGAAAACTTGCAGAAGGGGTTGCTATATTGTATTGTAATTAACTCTGAATTTGGAGCACTTCAGAAGTGATTGGTAGTTGGGGGAAAGGTTCCAAACATAACAACAATACAGACGTAAATTAAGATTCAGAAGAAACCCTACGAAAACGGAAATATTCACACCGCAGCGTTCTATGATCAACCGGTTACCGTTCTAAGCAGTTGATTAGAGCACGTGATCATTAGCTGTCACGTGGTTAACTAACCGGTAGCTACCGCAACGTAAGCATTGAGAGCGTTTCAAAATTCGCCGCCGGGAACATTGGGCGCCGAGCATTTTAGGCCCCGGGAATACTGGGCACAATATGCTCGGCGCCCAAAGTTCCCGGCGCCCAAAATGCTCGGCGCCCAAAGTTCCCGGCGCCCAAAATGCTCGGCGCCCAAAGTTCCCGGCGCCCAAAGTGCTCGGCGCCCAAAGTTCCCGGCGCCCAATAGTCGGCGCCCAATCTTCCCATTTCGTTTGAATTCGCGTCCCGATAGTGGTATTTTTTCTTTCAATTTCTCTCATTTCTTTCTTTCTTTCTCTCACTCTTTTTTTTTTTTTTTTTTGCAAAATAGAAGGAAAAAACCTTGCATTTGAGAATCATTAAAAACATATGAATTTTTTTACGGAATCGTAAGGTTTTCCTCCCCCCCCCCCCGTTTGCAAATAAACAAAAAAAAGCCTTCGACTCTGTGTCCGTCAAACATTTTGCAAACGGCTGGGTTTTTTTTTTCCTTTCTTTTACAAAACATTACTAATGAAAAATGAATTAATAAATACTACATAAATCAAACTTTGTTTAGCGTTAAATAACTGTCATAAGAAAAAATGTAAAAATAAGATAAGTAATTATTATAATAATTTTCCTATGGCATAAATATTCCTGAAAAATCTTGGGAAAGTACGAAAATTAATCACAAAATTCACGTAGAAGTTTTATAGAACGCTACGGTTAGTCATCGGTCTACCGGTGTTAGTGTGCGAACGTAGCCTTGTGTTGCAAAGAAAGAAGATTGCTTATTAGGTTGTGTTTGGCGATCTCTACCGGTTTACCGGTGACTAACCGCAGCGTCTTGCATGATACCGGTTACCGCAATTTAGGCTGTTGATTGGTTGATTAAAGCACGTGATCACTAGATGTCATGTGATCACATGAGAGGTAGCACGACCGGTAGCTACCGGTTAGTTAATCAAGTGACAGCTACTGATCACTTGCTTCAATCAACCAATCAACTGCTTAGCACGGTAACCGGTGCCGGTCTAGGAAGATTGGGCGCCGCAGTTTGGGTGCCGTAAATTGGGCGCCGAGTATTTTGGGCACCGGGAACTTTGGGCGCCGAGCATTTTGGGCGCCGGGAACTTTGGGCGCCGAGCATTTTGGGCGCCAGGAACTTTGGGTTTGAACTTGTTCGTTTCCGTTTTTTCCCTTACATTCATGGCATGTGAAGCAATCCGGAAAACTTGCAGAAGGGGTTGCTATTCATATTGTATTGTAATTAACTCTGAATTTGGAGCACTTCAGAAGTGATTGGTAGTCGGGGGAAAGGGGGGGGGAGGCTCTTGAGCCAAAGTAAGCACCCTACAACATGTGAGTCACCCATGTTTTACTTTTTTAGGTTCAAAGCAATCCATACAAGTTTGCAGAAGGAGCTTGCAGTTAATTATTCTTGCATTATAATTAATTTTGAATTCATGGCACTGTGGAAGTGGAAGGAAAATTGGGGGAAGGGCCAGATCTGAAGCCTAAGTGAGCGCAAGATATGGCACGCTTCTCCATGACATTCAATCGTCTTCTCAACTTCATACTTTGTGCAGAATAGGGAGCTGAATAAGATTCAGTGCAAAGGGTTGTGAGAGCCCATGGTGCCCCTACCAATCCTTACGTCCTTATGAATGAAGAACCTTTCAACAGAAGACATTTTGACAAAACCTTATTCTTTTCAGCCCTCCATAAATATATCACTTAAATTCCAAGCTAGGCCCACTATAGTTGGGGCAAACCTAACCTGGGAATATTGTGAAAGCTACGCAAATCCTAATCACAGCATTACAGAGCTGCCGGTTAGGTTTACACCAGGCAGACATGGCCTCTTGTTGACCCTGTCGAAATTTAAACTTCCTATAAGCAGGCCTGTCATTTAGGAGGGTCAATTGCCTCACCTCTAGCTTTGAGAAATTAATGTTACATATAAGGGGTTGTAGTTTCTGCAATAAAAAGTCTGCATTGAGTAAACACCCTCTCCCACCCCTCAAAACCTGGAAAAATTCGAAATGACAAGCCTGCTTATACGAAGTATTAGCAGTTCAGGAATACTAAGAAATTAAGAATTTCTGTACTTATTCATGTCTTGAGCAAACCAATGTGATTTTAGCCAATTGTTATAATTACTGTGAATAAGAAACAATTACCTTTTCACAGATTATAGGTAGTTCAAGTATTTGGTAAATATTCACTTCAAATTACTTCAGAGTTACCAGAAGATTAGTTTTCAGTGGCTGATTTATGGGTTTAAGAGGCCCATTGAAATATATTTTTGGGGACCCCTTTGTCTGTAATTATCATCATAATTGGCTGGATAGCCCATTGCGAGCCTTGGCATTTTTCATGAGATCCCGCCAGGCTGTCCTCCTCTTTGTCGTTGACCTCCAGTTTTTGATTTTAATGAAATCAAAATCAGAGTCCACACAGTCGACCTATTTTGTTTTTGGTCTACCCATTGGTCGCTGTCCAAATGTAACCGCCCTAAAGACCGTCAACGCAGCTCTGTCATTTTCCATTCTTGAGAAATGACCAGCCCATCTCATTATTTAGTTTGGTAAATTTCAAGATATTGGTATTTCTAAAAAGTTTATTAAGTCTTTGTCTATCATAGAACTAAGTAAAAAAAAATTAAAAAAAAGGCTGCAATTTTGAATCATCTTCATAGCCTTATGGTCCCGGGAGCCCCTTACAATTGCAACATGGTAGATCTGCCATTCCATCTTTAGAATTTTTTTTTTTTTTTTTTTACTTGTCTTGATGCTGTCCTAGATATTTTGGTCTAAACTCGGATTTTTTTAATGCAAAACCAAAATACATCATAGCTTCAGAGCAACAGTAACATACCTAATCACCGATATAACACTAAGATATCTTACTGTTGCTTTCAGGGGGCAATATAGGGTTTTTTTAAAGGAACACAACCGAGATTTTATTAGTATTTAAGATAAATTGATATGATATTCCGTTATCATTCTTTATTTTCAACTTTAACTTTTTAATCACCAGTAGGATTGCAGGAGAGGTAGGAAAAATTCTTAATATTTTTTGACTGTTCCACAACCCAACTAGTTTTTAACTCATAAGTAAAATGCACTTTAATATTTTCGGAAAATATAAAAGGAATATCGTCTGCAATTTGAATTATGCGTAACTTCAACACACAGAAGAATCAAACTGAAGTATATTTACGAATTAAAATACATTGAATCAATATTGAATTAAAAGAAATGTCAAATATATCCTAAAAAATTCATATATTTTTTACATTTAGTCAACAACATAACTTTTTAGTAACGCTAACAAAATTCGTGGTTGTTTCACAAAATAAGATTGTATGTGACAAAACATAAGTTTCAAGGATTTTAAATATAATACGAGTTAAAATATGAAAGCCATAACGTATGAAGATGAAACCAAGCTTTCACGACTGCATAAGTAGCATTTGTAAACAAAGTTTTTAAGTCTCAATACAAAATTTAACTAGCGTAATATCCATACACGACTTGCAACATTTAAAAACTTGATACATATTGTGTTCAAATAATTGTTTAATTTGACCAAGAATATCGTTCAGAGTTTTAAAAATACAGAGCTTTATGACAATCGCGACTATTACAATGAACTTTGTTTTCAAACGGACAGGTTGCAAGCAGAGGCGCTTGATCAGAGCATAAGCAGCATTGCGCTCCGCAAAGAGCAGCACTGCGAAATTCTTGTCAACCATTTTGGCAGCTTCCGAATTTCGCCAATGTACTGTAATTGAGAGGGTTTCAAAATTCGCTTGCCGGCGCCCAAAGTTCCCGGCGCCCAAAGTGCTCGGCGCCCAAACTTATCGGCGCCCAAAGTGCTCGGCGCCCGAAACGCTTGGCGCCCAAAGTGCTCGGCCCCCAAAGTTCCCGGCACCCAAAGTGCTCGGCGCCCAAAGCTCCCGGCGCCCAAAGTGCTCAGCGCCCAATATGTGGCAACCAATAGTCGGCGCCCAATCTTCCCAACCGGTATACCGGTTGATTTCGTCGAATGCAACTTAATAGATTGACCGGTTAACCGGCATACCGTGTGAAAACTAACAGCAATGCACCGTTAATGTCATTAAGCTTGTGTTCGACAAACATCATCGGTCGACCGGTGCGGTCTAGGAAGATTGGGCGTCGCAGATTGGGCGCCGCATAATGGGGCGCCGGGATCTTTGGGCGCCAGGAATTTTGGACGCCGAGCATTTTAAGCGCCGGGAACTTTGGGCGCCGGGAACTTTGGGCGCCGAGCATATTGTGCCCAGTATTCCCGGGGCCTAAAATGCTCGACGCCCAATGTTGCAGGCGTCCAAAATGCTCGGCGCTCAATGTCCCGGCGGCGAATTTTGAAACGCTCTCAATGCTTACGTTACGGTAGCTACCGGTTAGTTAACCACGTGACAGCTAATGATCACGTGCTCCAATAAACTGCTTAGAATGGTACCTCATAATTTTAGCTGAAAGCCTAATTAAATGTTTTTTTTTTTTTTAATATTTCTGAAAACGTTGGGTTTTTTTTTAAATGGGGGGAGGAGCTGTTTTGAGGGGTATTTTTTTCATTTGGGAAGGGGGCGATCTTTGATAATTTAGGGGATGGGAACCACTGTAAAGACATTGACACAGAGATGGCGCGCATCGGCTCAGGTGCGCACCCTCCTTCTACAAGATTTATAAGTGTGCCTTATCTCAGATTTACCACAATTTTTTTCAAAATTATAATGTAAAAAAAACTTGGTGAAGGAAGACATAATTGGGCATTTATAATCAGTTTTATTTTAATTTTAGATAATTACAATCACAATAGTGGTAAAAATGCGGGATTTAGAAAAGCAAACGAAATTCTTCCACCGATCCACGATTTTTTTTTTTGTCATTTTTCACTTTCCCTCGATTTTTTTTCATCTTTTTTTGAGAACGTTGATAAATTTGCAAATCCTGCCCTACAAATAGGCTGATGTTGGAAGAGGGTTTTAATGAATGGGAGACAGAAAACGTGTAAAACTCAGAAATGGACTTCAAATTGCCAAAATTTTAGAGCAGAGCGCATTACGCTCGTCTAAAAATACCTGGGGGAATCGGTAAATGCGAGCATATAAGAGAGAGAGGGGGGGGGGCTTCGCTGCTTCTGCTGCTCTCCTCTCTCCACTGCAACAGAACTGGATTTGGGAAAATATTTAGCGAAAAATTATATATATATATATATATATATATATATATATATATATATATATATATATATATATATATATATATATATATATATATATATATATATATACTACAAAACCCCTCCCGTCTTGGAAACTTTCCAAAATTGGAAATTTTAAAACTAAATTTTAGGTTGTCTTTGGTCATAACTAGAGTCCCTATATGAAAACGTAGTTTTCAGAGTTGCGACAACAGCTACGCTCGGAAAACGCAACCGGTTACAGGGGGAAGATAGGGTTGCCGCCGAGCTGCAAGATTGGCTCCTTGTTCGCTTTTGAGTTTCGTTACAAAAAATAGTCACAAGCGGGAGCGGGAAGAGTGGCTGAAACGGGTTCTGAAGGATGTAAAAGCACGCGGATTCGAAATGCATGCAGTCAATAATTGAAACGCTCGATTTTGATTCAAACATTAAAAAAAGACAAAATGGCCCTATGTTAGCAAAATTAAGAGCAGATTTTTTTTCTTAAACCTTATTCTCTTAATACGATCAATTTTAAATTAATCAGAAGATTCCGAGACAACGAAAATTATATTATAATTTTAATTGATTCAAAATGAATGAAAGAATAAACACTGATTAAGAAAATTAAAATAAATAAATAAGCAACAAATAATGAACATAAAAAATTGCTTGTTTTTGCTACATTAAATTAAGCTTTATAAAGATTCTTGAACATAGAAATATTTCTTGTATTGATATCAAAAGCATTACTTATTTTTTTCTATAAAAGGAAAAATTTACACTTTTCTGATTTAAATGGAACAAAGTTTAGCATTAGCTTAAAAATTCCGAAAGGAAATATATGCCTAGGATGCCCACCTACGGGGGGGGGGGGCGGTGGGTGCTGTTAGGGGTGTGGCACCCATGTATATGCAAGGGAAAGTTTGAAAGAGTAATAAAAGAAATATGTAGAAGCTTAAAACAAGGTATCCTACCCAGGCCAGGATCTATACATTTTAGGCCTCCCTGCAACAAAATCTGTATAGCCCCTCCCCAGACGCCATCAGTGTATATTTGTAACGTTAAATAAGTCTTAGTGCTAGGTTTTTTCAATTTTTTTCTTTAATTTCAGAGGCCATTGGACCCCTTAAGACGTGGGGCACCCCACACTGCGGGGATCCTATCTCGCCCCAACCCACTCCAAAAAAAAGAGATTAAGAACCTCTGAATATTTTAATGGTTTAGTGGGCACACCTAGTTAATAGATTAATTTGTATAAAGTTGAAAACTGAAATTATATTAATCAGAGGTCATTTTTATTTGAAACTAGATGCAGATAGAAATATTCAGAAATAAATTGGGAAGTTAAGGAGGGGGGGGGGGTGTATTTTGACATATTTTTTCAACATTCTTATATGCATAAGAAACAGATGTCTCCATTATTTTATATTTATTTCTTGAAAGTACACTATCTATTATTTAAAATTTTCAACAATATTTTTATACCAAAACAATACTAGAATGAAAGGTAGTTAGATAGTAGACATTTTTTTAATGAAACAAAATTAAAACAATTCAGAGCACCAAAAAAGGACTTGTACTTATTTTGAATTTTATGACAAAGCAAAAACTAAAAATTGAAAACAATTTAGCATGAGGAAAACTCATTTATTTCATGCAAGTTTTCTGATCAATAGCATGATCTTATTGTTGTAATCTTGTTGTTGTTGTAAACAACATAGATCTCTGTTGTTCAATTTACTTTTTGGTGTTATTGTATCTATAAACTTTATTTAAAACACAACATTTTCAGCATTTTCATTCAAAAAAGAAAACATTAGTTTAATTAAAAACTTCAGACACTAATGGGCTAATCTTCAAAAAGTGCAACTTTGCTGTCACATGCCTTTTACAGTTAAAACAAAGGAATAATTTATTATTTTTTAATTTCAGCAAAAATATATCCATTTAAATCTGCCGACAGTTTTTTTTTTTGTAATAATTTTTATTTCTTTTTTTTTTGGTTCGCAGCACGTCAATTCTCACCTCCATGTGTTAGAATTTAATTGATTCAAAATAAATAAAGAGATAAAAAAAGGTAAGAAAATGAAAATAAATAAATGAACGACAGATAATGCACATTAGAAATTGCTTGTTTTTGTTTCGGAAAGGCAAACGTTGTAAAGAGTTTTAAATCCAAAAATATTTCCTGTAACCATCTAAAATGCAATATCACTAATTAAAATGGTTTGCTATTGAAAAAAATGCTAATTAAAATTGCATGTTTAAGTTTACGCTGTACAATTTTCTGATTTAAATGTGATTAAGTTAAACATTAAATTAAAAATATGAAAGAAAAATATGCGAAGGAAAATTTGAAAGCTCAATACTAGAAATAGGTAGATGGTCAAAACGAGGTAACAGCTCCCCCCCCCCCCCCAGAAAAGGAAGAAAGAAATAATACCAAGAACCTCTAAATATTTTAGAGGTTCAGTAGGCACTCTTGGTTAAAATATTAATTTGAATAAAGTTTAAAATTATTACTTTAATTTGATGTAGATAGAAATATTCAGAAATATATTGAGGAGTTGAGGGGGTGTAATATGAAACATGACTTATTTTCAACTCATATGAATAAGAAACAAATGTATCTATTGTTATTTATTTATTTCTCTGCATCACATCATGCATCTATTACTTACATTTTGAACAATATTTTCAAATCAAAACAATATTATAAAGAAAAGAAAGTAGACAGTTTCTTAACGAAACAAAGAAAAAAATCATTCCCAGCACCAGTAGAGGACTTGTACTTATTTTCAATGTTTGTGGAAAAGCAATGTTGACATTTAATTTTGACAGAGATTTTAAATACAACTTAGCATGAAGAAAACTCATTCATTCCATACTAACAGTTCAGGTCATTACCACATAAAGATTACAACAAAAGTCGCTAATGTTCAATTTATTTTTTGATGTGGTTACATTTGTAAACTTTATTACAAATATAGAATTTCTAACATTTTTACACACACACAAAAAAAAAAAAAAAAAAAGAGAGAGAGAAAACAGAGACACTTTTCTCAATGAGGCAATTAAAATCAAATTCAGGGTACCAAAACAGAATTTGTAGTTTTTATAGATTTTGGGGCAAACTATTATTGTCAATAACTGCTTAAGTAACAAAATAAGCAAAGATTAATCTTTGTGTTTTCTGAAATGCAACGTAACTTTAAAATATTCACATGTTCAAAATGTAGTTATTATTATCAAATTTTTAAAAATTCTTTACTCCAAAGTATCATTTCCTAAAACTAATAACTATGGACAAAACACAAGTTTAATCAAAAATTTCAGTCGTTTATAAGCATAGAAAAATAAAGAAAATAAATTTTGTTATAGGCTTTACTCCCATCTACTCAATTAGGGAGTTTCGATTAGACAGGGCAAAATATACTGATGCTTGTATTTTCTTTTATACTATTTGTAAAGTGAATGTTTGTGGAAAAAAAACCAAAAAAAAAACCCCTTGATTGAAATAAATTGAATTTTTGTTCAGATTTTTTCATATAGATTGCAATTCCATTCATTACCCTGTATCATGGATGGATGAATATGACCTATATTCCAACATGCTGAAAAATGCTTCCAGAATTTAGTCAGAAACAGAGAAGGTGCATTGACAGTCGGAAGTGGACTAAGATAACAGTTGCTACCTATCCTTTCCAAAATTGGAGTTATTTGCAGTTATTCAAATCCTGTCCTGTAGTTTAAGTGGGGAGAAAAATCTCTTCTTGAGAGGGGGGGGGATTTCTGGATAACTACAGAAAGAGAATAAGCATCAATGAACTGTTCATTTAATGCTGAAATAAACAAACCTAAATATATCTTTCATAATTTTATGTATACCTGAATTTTTTAGCCTTGCATTGAATACCGAAAAATTTATTAAAAATCTAAATTGAAAACAATATTTTTACATGACAAACAAGCATAAACCTTAACGCATTTGTTTTACAAAACAAATTCAAAACTCTAAATTTAGAGACTCAAAACAGAATTCCAGCTATTTCTCAATTTCTGTTGCAAAATTATTGTTTGTTTTACCTCTTTACATTTCAATATTATTATACAAATGAATGATAATAAATATGATAATAAGCGTGACAAATCAGAAATACAGCACTGTTTGTATGAAGAAGATCAAAATTTCATTTAATTACACTATTCAACATTTAAACACAGATTTTTTGTTGGTTTGCATGTCATTGCTGAAAGTCCAAAGACCATTTTAGCAACAAATTTCCTGAAGTCATCAGCATAATAAGAAGCATAACAAACATGAATGGCATATTATGTATGGAAGTTCATTATTTTTTTTAAACAACTTCATTAGTTTTGATAAAGCTGTCATGCTAAGAAAACTTGGAAAATGATTTCTGGACATCCTTGTAAACTAAATATTGGAGATCATTCTATTATACAATTCTTTAAGCGAACAGTACAATACTATCATGAGTTTTCTAGAACATCTGCATCAGGGCTATAGTTCAGCTAGTAGTTGAGCTTTCTTCAAGTTGCAGAATGTCTGGAAGAAACTTAAAAAACATTAAGGGCAAATAAATTTAAAAGCAGAAGTAAAACTCTTCAAATGTGCTAAATCATCAATACGGCTGAACACAAATTGGCAGGAATGTTTTTTTAAACTAGTTCATAAAATTATAACTGTAAAAGAAATAAACACACTTTAATTGAAATAGAGCTGTATTTCAACTACTTTGCATTAAGTGTGTTGTAAAATTTAATTTCAAATAACAGGGTGTGTTTTAAAAACACTTGAAAAAGTAAAACACATATTACAGGGGAATATTTTACATAATTCATCAGTCTCTTTTGACTAGCATAGATTGTTTTTCATTTAATTATGTATATAAAATTATGTACATATTTGTTACTGTGCATCATCTTTGCCTTTAAGAAGAGAAATCAGTTTATGATGACTAAAATAAGTAATGAACGTTCGTGATTCTAAATTTTTTAGGAAACGTGAGAAAACTTGCTTGTTTTTTCTGCACCTCACTTAGGAATATTCACAACAAAATTGTAGAGGGAGGTGGGGCACGTTGGACAAAGGGACATGTTGTACGGGTTCCAATTATTTGAATAAAATTAATATTTTTATTTTATTTTTTAATCAACAAATAGCTCCTATGGTCCTACAAATCCAATAATGAAATCACATGGTACAGTTATATTGAACAAATTTTATCCCAGAAAGTGTTATTTTAGCAGTCCTGAGTACTTTTCAGAAAACTATGAATTAATTTTTTTAATGGTTTTAGTCAAGATTGCGGGGGAAAAAACTGAACTCCTGTCTTAAACTTTTACGTGAATGCCACTACCTCATCAAAGCGCTTACTTGTAATTGTGATTGAAAAAATGTGAGTGCATACTAAAGAAATTAATTATAAACTGTTTTTGTTTGTTTTTAATATATAAATTTAAGTGAAGTAAAAATATAGAGAATGCAATATACTGATGCTTGAATTTAAATTCTTTAAAATAAAGCCACATTTTTTAGTAAATTCATTTATCTATACCTGATATTTCAGCTGGCCACATGAATCAGTTTTAAAAGCCACCACTGTTTTAGAGCATTTGAATTCCCCTTTATTTCAATGTTCTATTTCCTGACAAAAGTATTGATTTTCTAAAGACTTCAACAAATTAAGATAAGCTCTGATAAATTGAATATTTATTTATTTATATATTTATTTTTATGAGTGGTTGAAATGAACTCGGACGCAATTGAATTACTTTTTGAGTGGGTGAGGCAAAATAATGAACATGTAATAAATGAATATAAATAATGAAAGAAAAATTACTTTTAAAGTTGATGCATTATAATAATAATATAAGAAAATAAATAACTCTGATTTAAGGAAGCAGTTACTAAACACTTTACTTTGCATTGGTTGAAAACATATCAGATGAATATCAAAATATCCAATATACAGTCGACTCCCCTACAAAGCGATCCGACTTACGTGAAATGGCTATAACGCGATTTTTTCGACAGTAAAGAATTTTTGAGCTAGCGCAAATTCTTCGCCCGCAACATGAAAATTTTCGGAAAGGAACCGCGGTGAGTAAGTTCTTTTCGTGAACGGACCTTCATCCCTTTAGAATCACTGAGAGCAGAAGTACCCACACTGTACTAGTCTTTTATCGCTTATATAAATAACTACTTCTCATTTTCCATTATTTTTTTTTTCATTCTAAATGCGAAATTTAACGAAATATAACGACACCTAGGAGCGCTGCTTTATCTAAAGTTGGTGAAGATAGAAAGAAAAGAGAATGTTTCTGACAATTAAAGTAAAGGTAAAGTTTCTTGAAAAGCTGAAGCTGAACCAAAAAATGCTTCGAAGGGTAGCACAACAATTAGGTATGACGGTATGAGTGAATCTTCCATACGTACAATTAAAGTTCAAAAAAAGGAAATCCATAAAAGTTTACCGAGTAATAGTATCCAAGCAAAATGCAAAAATTATGAAACTGGAAGCTGTTTTTTATTGTAAATTAAAGAAACCAGGAAGAGGGGTAATGCCATAGATGGAAACTTTATAAAAGGACCAATGAAGCAACTGTATTTAAAAATATATTAGAATAATTGCAGCATAAATCATCATTTTCACTTTTTTTAAGTTACAAATATCATTACTGAATCAACTGTACGGTACAACTATAGGGCATTTGTTCTCCTTACTACATGCCATACGTACAGTACTGGTTTATTTTATGTCTTTCTTTCCCATTGATCATTTTTTTTGTGCATCATAGCAGTATTTCATGTTGAATAAAACGGCTTTTTTTTTAAATACAAATAAAAATTTAGTTCTTTATGTAAGAAACAGTAAGGTATGGTTAAGAAAAGGTTTTTAACTGTTTAAGGTTGTGTTTACACGTGTCTAAAATGATTGGTTTTGTTTATAAAAGTTTTTACACATACCTTTTTCCACAACGCGAAATTTCGACTTACGCGAGGTGTCTTGGAACGGATCCCTCGCGTAAGTCGGGACTCGACTGTATATCAAAATATCGGATATTTTCGAACCCTGATCTTTACAGATAATCTCAAAACCCCACGATGAGTCTTTATTTTAAAATGCAATTATACACTAATTAAAATTTAACTCCACATTAATTGAGATAGGATTATTTAAAAATCATTTTCCCACCAAATATCGAAATTTTTACGGACTTGATGTGGGGTGAGAGCTTCA
Source organism: Uloborus diversus (assembly GCF_026930045.1). Taxonomy (NCBI): domain Eukaryota; kingdom Metazoa; phylum Arthropoda; class Arachnida; order Araneae; family Uloboridae; genus Uloborus; species Uloborus diversus. The sequence continues at coordinate 12,358,658 of NC_072733.1, read as the reverse complement.
TGTACTTTATTTTTCTGCTGATCTAGAAGAGTAGAATTCTTCTAAAGTTTGATTCCAAGAAACAGGTTGTGTCATAATGACACACGATAGACGAGAAACATTTTAACTATTCATCAAATACTTTTGAACAGATTGTGTTTCTTATTCATATTTTTACATAAAATTATATACATGTGTCCATTGATAATGATCATCTTCTTCCTTCTTAAGAAGAGAAATGATCTGTTTACGACAAATGTACATATTGATCTCCGTGCTGCCTGAACGCAGTACATGCAACCATACAAAATGAGAAAGGAAGCGAGAAGAGTGTAATGTCTCACTTTTCTCCCATACCTGAAGGCAAGCAAGCCACTGCTTTCCTTCTAACCGACATTGCTTATCCCCACCACTTTTCGTCACGCAAAAAGATTGGATCATAACTTCAAAGCCCTTGCATAAAAAGTTTCACTTAAAAAATCTTTGATTCAGCATTTTATCATAAAAGTATTGATATTTCAACATGCAAAACTTTAAATGTACCTAATTTCTGACAAACAAGAGCTGTGGCTGGGAGGACTTTTACAATCTCAAAAGCCCATGATAACGGTCCTGATCTCAAAGGTAATTCAACCCTTGTTAAAACTTAATTATGTATCAATCATGGCCATAATTATTTAAAAATCATTTTCTCAATAAAAATAGAAATTTTTACTAACCTGAAGCGGGGTGATAGCATGCACTTTATTCTTCAGGTGATAAAGAAAGAGTAGCATGTAAAGGAAATAACAAGGCAACCTAAAAATTAGTAACCCTAATTAGAGCATAATAAAAAGTACCAACACACTACTTGAAACGAACTTAGAACATCTCAGTTTTCTGTTTATGATGGAACACACAGAGAGTGACATGCTTGTTGAATAAAAAAGAGTAAATTACCAAAATAACCAAAACTGCCTACAATTCATTAAATTTTTAATAAAATAGTACATTTTAAATTGGCTCGCTCAACCTAAAAAATCGATAAAAACTGCTGTGTGTCAAGCAAGTGTTCTACGTCATATCCACCTCAAACGCTTTTGCAAATTCATGTGGTGACATTAATTTCATAATTGAATTGACATTTTTTTTTACAATTTTTAACTAATAATATTTGGCAGAAAATGATAACAAATCGTTTTTCCTTAAATCTAAATGTTTTTACAAGATACTGCCAGCAAGCATTGAAAGTTCTATAATTTATAAGCATTTTATTTCCTCTGCATCTCCTTTCAAAAAACAAAAATTTGACGCTGTAAATACTTACGTTGCATAAAGAGAAGATTTAACTTGGAGTTTTATAGCTTGAAGGAATATTAAAAACGATACATAAGTCAATTTTTGTCAATGATCGGCAAAAATAAAAGCCCTAACATTAAAACATAAGTTAAAATGGGTTTTAATATCAAGTCACATTTATTTAAAAAAAAAATTCTGCAACATTCAGCATTTATAACACAAACCACATGTTAAGACATCCTCACGTACATCACAAGTGTGTGTTTTGTTTACATCCACTCGTCGCCAAGCACGAAATTGATCGCGCCAAACTGAATACAGAGATCTATCGTTAAAAAAATTTAATTTACACAATTTAAACTTTTGCCTTGTCTTAAAGTGTTGTTTTTCAATAACGTTGTGATTGGAATAATCGATTTAACAGGAAAACTAACTATAAAAGACCCAAATAAAGTGTCAGAAGGGAATTTTAGCACACCGGAACACATGTTCTTGATATAATTACGCATTAGGTAAAGAAATAGGAATGGACTCACTCAAGTAAAGCTACATACGTATAATTTGAACATTATAGAACAGTAATATGAGCATTAAAATCTTGGACTCACCTTTAATTTTCCAGATTCTGGGTTTTTCCACAGCACTGTCATACGCTCCATGTTAATCCTACGGGAGAAGAAGAAACACTGCCTCAGGCGGTCTTCGACCAATAGGAAAATGATACCGCGTTGTCGCAACTCTGAAAACTACGTTTTCATATAGGGACTCTAGTCATAACCGAGGAGGGGATGTGACTACCCATGAATTTGCCGATTGAGGAAGAAGGCAAATAGTCTTCGTATCCGTCTAGTATGTGTATAAGTCGTGTGCAAGTGGTGGAAGAAAAAAGAATTAAAAATATTTTGAAAATTTACGAAACATAGCAATTTTAAAATGTTTGTTTCCTTTTTTAACGATACCAAAAAGGTTTTTAAATGTTTAGAATGCTATACACAGACCCGTCATTTAGGTGATTGGAGGGCATGCGCCCAAATGCAAAATTGTAAGGGGGCTCAGATATTTTAACCATGGTTTAGCAGGATATTTTCCCCATAGAAGCGGATTTCAGGACAGATTAGAGTCATTAAAATTTTACATTTTTAATTACAATTATTAATGGCTGGAGAAGAAATGTTTTTACATTTTTGCAAAGAAAAAGTATTAAAAGCAAGGAAGTTCTAATTTCTAAGGGGAGGGGGGCTCAAGCTCCCTATATGGGCGCCCTTGTTCGAGACGTGTCTGAATTTTAGAAACATCATAAAATTAGGCATTTTTATAAGTATTTTGTTTTTCCCCTATGAAACGTATTGAACACAAACCCTTTGCCCCCCCCTCTCCCATGAAGACTTTGAAATGACGAGCTTGATCATACACAAATTTGAATTAAAAATTATCTATTTCTCAAGGAGGGGGGGAGGGAATAGATATTAGATCACACATTCAGGAACGCCTTGAACTAAAATTTTCGGAAGACGGAACATTCTCATTTTGCTGAATGAAATTTCAGTTTTATCGAATGATAAAATACGAATATGAGAATCGTCATAAAATAATTCCGAAAATGATTGCTGGGTCTCCGTTAAAACTTATAAAATTTACATTGCATTGATTCTCAGACGGGCTCCCTCAAAGGACGGAACCCTAGTTTCTGGGGCTTCTAGCTGACGTGGCCTTGACTGATGGGAATCTAATCCACGTCCTCCTGCCCCACACATAGGAAAGCACGATCACTTGGCTTTTGGCCCTGATTAAAACTTAGCAAGTACACTTTAAGGAAGAAATAACGTTAATATAATATAAATATATATTAATTTCCATTTGCACACGCATATTCACCAAATTTCAAGCCACGCTTACTCTTTTGAACTCTAGGTGGCAGGGCTGCACGGGGTCACTCAAAACTTCCGGCGGAAGTCTTATTTGTATTGCTATTTACGACGAATTGCTCTGTTTACGTATTTGTAATTTGATTGATTTTTTAAAATTAATCATGAATTTCAAAGGCGCAAAATTTTCGTAAAAAGAGGGGATGTTATTCTGCTTTCGGGTACAGCATGAGGACAGGAGCAAATAAGATGTCAGAAATAAAGATGTTCATCGCAAATTTCTAAAGGTCCTGATCGTCGAATGAAAGCCAATGCTTTAAAGCGAAAGGATTGAATCTTAATGAATATTATGTAGTAAACACACTTTGTGCGAGGTTTTTACGAGCTGGAAACATTCACCTTAATTTCATCAGCTTTGTATTTTTACTGTAATGTGTGAAGATCTATATTGATCTATATTAAATTGATTATTAGAAAAACACAACCTGAACAATTTTTTATTTGCTTCCTGCAAAGCTGAAAGTTTCCAGTGTTTTGACGGGTTTCAAACAGTTTGATTTGTGTGATTAAAATAAAGAACCACTATTCATTACCTCATGAGAAAAAAACTTCCCATAGCTCGAACTATCAATAACTCGAACCATTTAGCCCGTCTCTTGGGACTTCGAGTTATTGACGGTACTTTAATATTAGGCGCTCTAATTGTAAACGAATTTAGATATTCGACAATCGGTAAACAAACACATTAATTAAAGTTATAGTATAGTATCATAGTACAGCTATTGGTATTACATTCAAAGCAATTTTAACGCAGGAGAAAGCACTCGGAGATTAAATTTAAATTTTGTTATCTTTCAATTTTTTTTATGCCTATCAATCTTGCTACAGAAGCAAGTTGATTAAACAAAAAAAAAAAAAAGTGATGAACAAATATGTAATAAAATATATTAAATATCAAACCTGAAAATTAGGTAGCAACTGTAATAAGTGTGTGTGAA